>NC_088304.1:32046809-32178466 GCF_032854445.1 Liolophura sinensis | reverse complement strand
GTTGAGGGCGTGACGATTACTTCATCCATGACACCATTTCCGAATATTTCTGACCACAGACGAAGACGGGATGGTTGTGAAGAAACATAATGAAAAAAATTCTCATTTTTTGAGCACATCTTTATTTATTTTCCTTAGAACGAAACTTTTTGTTTAATAGTACCTTTGTATACTTGAAGGCCCCGGACTGATTTTCGTCGCCTACCCAGAAGCCATTTCCACGCTGGACGGTTCTGTGTTTTGGGCGATCATATTCTTCATCATGTTAATAACGCTAGGACTGGATACCACAGTAAGTCTGGATTCATTATCTCACTTTGTGACAAGGAAGATAATACAGTAAGTCTGGATTCATTATCTCACTTTGTGACAAGGAAGATACCACGGTAAGTCTGGATTCATTATCTCACTTTGTGACAAGGAAGATACCACAGTAAGTCTGGATTCATTATCTCACTTTGTGACAAGGAAGATACCACAGTAAGTCTGGATTCATTATCTCACTTTGTGACAAGGAAGATAATACAGTAAGTCTGGATTCATTATCTCACTTTGTGACAAGGAAGATACCACGGTAAGTCTGGATTCATTATCTCACTTTGTGACAAGGAAGATACCACGGTAAGTCTGGGTTCATCATCTCACTTTGTGACAAGGAAGATACCACGGTAAGTCTGGATTTATCATCTCACTTCGTGACAAGGAAGATACCACGGTAAGTCTGGATTCATTATCTCACTTTGTGACAAGGAAGATACCACGGTAAGTCTGGATTCATCATCTCACTTCGTGACAAGGAAGATACCACGGTAAGTCTGAATTCATCATCTCACTTCGTGACAAGGAAGATACCACGGTAAGTCTGAATTCATTATCTCACTTTGTGACAAGGAAGATACCACGGTAAGTCTGGATTGATTATCTCACTTTGTGACAAGGAAGATACCACGATAAGTCTGGATTCATTACATACATACATACATACATACATACATACATACATACATACATACATACATACATACATACATACATACATACATACACACACTCATACATACATACATACATACATACATACATACATACATACATAAAAGTGTGTTTCTTTGCCAGCAGTTTTCTTTGTCACATTTAAGGAAAAACGCGGGCCCACGTTGGTATATTTTCCAAAAACGCAGTTCTCACTTTGGCCAAATCCCCCCACTTCACCACATTCATTACAATGTATATCTGGGACATGAGATCTGTATAGAGTACATAATATTAAAAGGTTTTATTTGTCAGATCAGGTGTATTTTGTTAATGGTTTATTCCTAGGTCATTATTTTGGTATGAAGAGTCATTGTCAGTTGTCAGGTATCCATTCACGTCACATGCATATTCCTAGGTCATTATTTTTCGTCACTATCTTGATAAAGGCAGAGCAGCCCGGCTTCCTCCGCTCATAAAACTGCCGTCGTATAAGTGACAAATTTTTAAGTATGGCGTTAATCAAAAGTCAAATAAATAAATAAATAAATAAATAAATCATGCATGACTGTTTATGAGAATGTCTTGCTTGCTTGGCAGTTTGGCGGTCTCGAGTCTGTGATCACGGGAGTCCTTGACGAGTGGCCGGCGCTCAGAAAGAGGAGAGAACTCTTTGTGCTTGTCCTGATCATCTACTGCTTCCTGGGAGGACTCTCCACCACCACATACGTAAGTACCACTTAGCGGAGAATGAGATCATCCCTGCAGGCTTCACGAGCGTATCAGTAATCGTTACTATTTATGTAGTAAATTTGTCAACTTCAAATTTCAAAAGCATATATCCTCTATCTTTCCCGTGGTGCATGTCATACAACCACCTGCAGCTTGCATTTTTTCCTACAACATCAAAAAAAAAAAAAAAGCAACCTAGCATGACTACCATTTCTTTAGCTGTGGTTGCTGGAAGCGAAATAGCATTTTGTTGCCTTGGTAACCTCCAGGGTGGTCGGTAGTAACACTGGTCACAAGTTTACAGTTCTACGCATAACAGACAAAATTCTGATATATTTTGACTAGGTGCAAAACATCAGTGCAGAAATGTATAGTGTATCAACAACCTTAAATGTCTGTGTGGCAGTATTATCCAATCACTGCTCCTTCACTCTTCAGTTCTAAGACCCGGTTGCTGGAATTCCGATTGATTACGTAACCTGTGGGCCCACTTCCACGCTTGGCGTTAAGTATAAATGATTATTCTAAGTACTTGAACACTATCATGTATAAGATAAAAGTAATACTCCAAGTCACAATAATTCGCAAGTAAAACAGTCATCACAAGGTAAACACCTAGTTGTGACTAACATTTTAGACAAAAATGAAGAACGAGCGAGTTCAAGATACAGTCTTAAAATGTTTATTTGTCAATACTTCTTTAAAATTATTTTGTTTTGATACATTTTTATACATAATGTTTTTAAAAATATTTATACTTTTTTTTCAACTTTGGTGTAGTTTTTCTAGAAAAGCAATCCGTTATTAACGGTTTCTGTCATATGTGTGACTAACTCAGAATACACCATTTTTTCTTCCACTGAATAAAATAAAATAATGTAGGATTTTGTCACTGGATAGCCGTGTTGCTTCCTTCTCTGATGAATTGTATGGAGGGTGATTCTTTATTCTGTTACTGAAATAGTCAAATGTCTCATGTCTATGTTTTACTATAGGGAGGGCGATATAGTATACTGTTAATGTATAGTCGCAAAGCTCATAACGATATCCGTACCACTGCAGTTACGGCTATATGTCGTTATGTTGCCGAATAGCCAAACAGCCCATAACAGTATCCGTACTGTTATTGTTAGGACATGTTGTTGTGTTGCCGAATAGCCACATAGCTCATAACAGTAACCGTACTGATTTTGTTAGGGCGATATGTTGCTGTGTTGCCGAAAAACCAAAAAGCTCGTAACGGTACTACTGCAGTTAGGGCGATATGTTGTTGTGTTGCCGAAAAACCAAATAGCTCGTAACGGTACTACTGCAGTTAGGACGATATTTTGTTGTGTTGGCCGACAGCCAAATGGCTCATAACAGTATCCGTACTGTTTTTGTTAGGGTGATATGTTGTTGTGTTGTCGGATAGCCGAATAGTTCATAACAGTATCCGTATTATTGTAGTTAAAGCGATATGTCATTGTGTTGTTGGGTAACCAATTAGCTCATAAAAGTATCCGCACTACAGCAGTGAGGGCAATATCTTGTTGTGTTTGTGGATAGCCAAACAGCTTGTAACAGTATCCGCACTACAGTAGTTAGGGCGACATGCCATTTTATTGCCGGATAGACAAACAGATCATAGCAGTATCCGTACTGTTTTTGTTAGGGCGATATGTTGTGTTGCCGGATAGCCAAACAGCTCATAGCAGTATCCGTACTGCTGCAGTAAGTGCGATATGTTGTTGTGTTGCGGGATAGCCCGATAACTCATAAACGTATCCGTGCTATTGTAGTTGGGGCGATATGTCACCTCGTATGTTACCGGAGAGGCAGTGAGTTCATAACAGTTTGCGTGCTACTGTTGGGAGTGCGATATGTCATTGTGTTGCCAAATAGCCAAATGATTCATATCGCACCCTGTTTATTGCAGGCAGGACGGTATGTGTTTGTGTTACTGGATAATCCAACTGGCCATATTTATGTATTGTTGTAGGGAGGACGGTATGTTGTTGAGTTACTGGATAGCCATGCAGCTCCTTTCTCAATTCTACTTGTTGTCTTTCTTGAGATAATAGCAGTCTCTTGGATTTACGGTAAGCATATTATAAACTGGGCCCTGGGCATGCTGTTATGAATTTAACTGTTATGAATTTAACTAATAAAATGGCTTCGCCGAGTAGTTACTTTTTCTGTCAACTGTTGTTACTTTGTCTTTCAGCTGTTGTTACTTTGTCTTTCAAGTGTTGTCAGGGCTTTGTCTTTTGTGATCTTTATAATTGTGGTTAATTTCGAGGTGTGCTATATTAGGAGCCTTTTTGGAAAAAAACTATTCAGTTCAAAAAATCATTGGCATGACAATCAAAAATTTGCTTGATGAATTAAGCATGGCAGTGACAATAGTGTCAACAATAGTTTTACTGGGAAAAAGTAAATTATGAACAAAATCATATTTTGAAAGACAAAATGCGCAGACTTCGTCGCTAGGAAGCTTACGACAGTTCTTCGCTTAGGTTGGTATTTAATTCTTTTTTTTAAGGTGTGAGACGCTTTTCTGGTGACGTGGAGGCCATGTTGGGGTTTCGACCAGGTATATTCTGGCAAGTTTGCTGGACTGTCGTCAGCCCAGTTCTCATTTTAGTAAGTACATGAATACAGTATTTATTACAGACCTTAGGTACTTAGTTATGATGGGGCCCGAGATAATCGTCCAATGACAGTATCACATACATAAGTGTTTCAACAAAAGCGCAAAGCAAAACGTAATCCGATTGGCTTATTTATATCCGGGACCAAGATCTTTTTGTGGGAGTTTTTCCTTTGCTTTCGTCTGCTTAAAAAAGAAAAACTCCCACCCGATCTCTTTTTGTGGGAGTTTGTCTCTTTTTTGGAGCGGGGAGGGGGGGGGGGGAGTGCTGCTTAAAAAAAGAAAAACTCCGACTGCAAAAGTGGAAAAAATAAACCAAAACGCACAGTTAAAAACGAAAAGAAAGCCGCCATGTCCCTTTTGCGCCTCCGTGGTATCTTTCTTTCCTCAAATTTTGTCAAGTCCTTTGTCTGAGTAATGCTAGAATATTTCTGTTCTAGCAACAGATTATTCTGTAAACCACAGCACATTAAAAATTAAGACTTTTCGAATTTGCCATGAATTTTCAAATAATTAAAGTTCCTCAATAAAACAAATGTATTGCTGTAAAATTATTTGCATTTCTATTAAATATATTTAGTTTAAAGCAGGTTGAAATATTTTCTCAGAGTGTACCGAGAGAAAAATTTCATAGAAATAACTGCATCCACAATCCCTTTTAATAGAAATGATTGCATCCACAATACCTTCCGACAGAAATGACTGCATCCACAATCCCTTCCGACAGAAATGACTACATCCACAATCCCTTCCGACAGAAATGACTGCATCCACAATCCCTTCCGACAGAAATGACTGCATCCACAATCCCTTCCGACAGAAATGACTACATCCACAATCCCTTCCGACAGAAATGACTGCATCCACAATCCCTTCCGACAGAAATGACTGCATCCACAATACCTTCCGACAGAAATGACTGCATCCACTATCAGTTTCCAGAGAGATGGCTCAGTCTATAGAGATGGGCGCATCTACAATCCCTTTCCACGGAGATGGCTCCATCGATAGAGATGGCTGCATACACAATCACTTTTTGGGCGTTTATAATTAGCTGCACACCAGACACCAGAGTATGGGCCAGATGACTTCTTTCGTGGCTTGTGTATGGAGGTTTTAGCGAAATGTGATGCCATGTACTCTGGTCTCTCTTCGGTCTCCCCCTGCTCTGTTAATTCGACATAAAATTTTATCAGGCCAGCAAGATATTATATTCAACATGACAACGAGTATTATTTTATTATCAAAATAATACTCTCTGTCTGCTATATTCTAGCGTTACTCAGGCGACAGATTTTCTGTTATAATAGGGCAATTTGAAGTGCTAACTCTTTTATTGTTGAAGGGGGAAAAAGTCCAGCTGTATTATGTGACCTGTCAAAAATGTTAGGCTACTATTTTTTAATCATTTTCGGTATAATACGAGCGTCTTAAAAAGTGTCAAAAGCAGCAATTTAGGGAGGAGGGATGAAAGAAGACTGACAATCTGAATGTTGGTGAACTTTAGGCGTTCCTAAAGGAAATGGGTGTCATTTGTGCGTCTGACAAGACAGGTGAATAGTGAATCAGGTTTAACAAAGATTGCCTAACATTTTTAACCATTCACATGTCCGCTTGGGAGCGGTACATCCAGGGTCAATCCAGGGTCAATCTTGGGTCGAATCACACCTGAGACCTCGCTTGACGTTCAGCATGAAACATGCAGCATGCTCAACTTCTCTTCCAGTTGCTTTTCGTCCTATCTTTCGTGTGATTTTGGCATCGTTTTTATGTGTACAATTTGTGTACACAGCATTCACTGTCATCACCCGAATATAAACTATTCTGACCCAAATATCAACTGTTTCCATCCCAGTATAAACTGTTCTCACCCCAGTATCAACTGTTTTCATCCCATTATCAACTATTCTCACCCCAGTATCAACTGTTATCAGCACAGTATCAACTGTTCTGAGCACAGTATTAACTACCCTCATCCTAGTACCAGCTGTTCTCACCCCAGTATCAAATGTCCTCAACGGTATCAACTGTTCTCATCCCAGTATCAACTGTTCTCACCCCAGTATCAACTGTTATCAACACAGTATCAACTGTCATCAACACGGTATCAACTGTTATCAACACAGTATTAGCTATCCTCAACACGATATCAACTGTTCTCACCCCAGTATCAACTGTTTTGAACACAGTATCAACATACCTGAACACAGAATCAGCTGTTATCAACACGGTATCAACTGTTCTCACCACACTGCAACATACTTAATTTCTCTTCCAGTTGCTTTTCGTCCTATCCTTCATATCTTACAACCCACCACTGTACGGGAAGGACGACCCGTTCCCAGATTGGGCCGTAGGGCTCGGTTGGATGATTTCTGCGTCCTCTCTCGTCTGTATCCCATCTTACATGTTCTACCGCCTGGTCTTTGTACAAAAAGGCTCGTTAAAAGAGGTGAGTCCAGAACCAAAGCACTTTTTCTTTCACATTTTATTCAACAAATAATCTACGCGTCAAAACAGGCATTTGTAAATCGTCTGACAGCTAAAACTCACGTTCCGGGTCAATGATCACTATACCAACTTCCAAAACAAAGTTCAGCCTAAACTAACAAAGAATTAACAACGAAGATAAATAACAAATTAAGATGGATTCATACTCCTTTTTACACATGTGCCGCTGCGCTCGCTTTGCATCACCGCCACCAATGGACAAACTTGACCTTGTGTACTCGCGCGGAACAATTTAATCACGATTCATCAATAAAATTGTTTCAGGTTTTGGTTAGAACGATGTTTTACATACTTTGGATAAAGAGAATGCATGTGTACATCTATAAAGTACTATTAGAAACAAAGGGTGAAATGGATTGCTTATCTTCTTTCTTAACTTCCTGCCTCATGTGACCCCATTGACCTTGGCGTTGTTCAAGATTTTTGTACAAAAATTACTATAGGTGGCATTGATGTAAAGCGTAAGTAGAGAGCGACGCATGCGCTGTAAGGCGTATGGATAAGAAGACCAGTGCTTTCAGTGATGACAAAAAGACGAAAGCAATGTTCTAGGTGTTGAATAACTATGCTGACCGCCAAAGAATTAAGTAAGAATTAAGTATTAGAGTAAGAAATTAGGATGGATTCATGCAAAGAGAAGCAGTTAACAGTTTTCACGGAATGAATGAAATCAGTTCATAAATTGTCGTTAAGCAAATATATATCTCAGTTTCTTTTTGATCGGAACTCCTCATATATCGAACGCCGCCATTTTTGTTAAACACCATGAGTATACCCTCCCCAACCCAATATCTAAACGTTCAAGGGAAGGTCTGCCTGTGGCTGCGGACGGGGTGGGTTTCCTGCAGACTCTGCTCCACAATGCTGTTCACCATTGTAAAAGTGAGATATTCTTGAGTACAACACAAAACACCAGTACATAAGTAAATACAGTATTGGTAAGTTCAGATCTAGTGGCTCTTCTATGTGTTCTGGTTTTCCACTGGTTTTAGCTACTCTCAGCTCGTCCTGAGCTATTGTGTTCGTGTTTTACAAAATGAAATCTGCTCCGGTTGTCGTCTGCAGTACTTTCTCTGCTGAAATTCAATAGAAAGTAACGGAGCATGTTACACTGTAATCATCTTCTGTTAACTCTATTAACTACTTTAGTTTCTATGTGATATGGAGCCTTAAGCATTCATTCATTCACTAGTTAAACCGTACAACAGACTAACTTTCAGCCAAAGATATATTAAGTCAATCCAACATATGTCAATATCTCAGACGACTTGTATTTTAAGAACTAAATTACATATGTGTGTGGTCTTATGTTTTGTACAGAGAATAACACAGTCCATTGTACCCGAAGAGGTCCCGAAAATAGAGCCCGAACTTCCGGTGTACTTGTAAGCCTGCGCACGACTCAGGACTTCCGGTTATTCCCTTGAAGTGCGAATGAGATTTTCTTATCGGATGGCCATTTTCCACGAGACCTCATGCTAAAGGAACTTCTTCTATTTCTTGTCAGGATGGGTGCGTTTTCGTGCGTTGGGGACACGCTCAGTTGTTATTAAGGTCACAATATAGAGAAACCGCGAAATGAGCTCTACCCAAGTAAACCGGTTTGTAGCCATCAGATTTGTTGACAGCGTTATAAACGAGAGGAGGCTTGGAACTTCAGCTCTGGAAAATAAGACGAAAAGGACAACTATGACGTCATGTTAAGCTGCTCGATTGACAGAAAACGTTGTTATTGGTTGATTGTTTGAGAATGAGCTTTTCTGTCTCCCCGTTCTTCTCATGTGTTATTTTCTGCTAACAAAGGTAGAAGATGGAAAACTGGACAAAAACGTGAAAAAGGAGAAATACAGGTCACAGTTGAAACGATGTGATTTTTTGCGTACTGATTTGTTACAAGACATGACGTCTTATAATAAAAAGAAAATGTTCATCCTAGCCAAAGCGACCACAGGGTCAAATGTATCAAATTATTGTCATGCAAGATTTTGTAAATATGTTGATGGCAATAATGATACTCTGGTGCAAAAGCCGATTGTCACGCGATAAATCTATATGATAGATATGAACTAGCTACATTGTTACCCAAGTATCTTTTTGTAAAGAAAATAGGGTGGCTGGATAGGCTGATGTCGGTAAATTGAAGACCAGACACGCTTCTCACGTCCATGTTCTGTAGGTCCTTACGTCCATTTCCTGTAGGTTCTCGTTCATGTGCTGTAGATTTTCGTCCATCTCCTGTAGGTTCTTGTCCATCTTCTGTAGGTCTTTACGTCCATCTCCTGTAGGTCTTTACGTCCATCTCCTGTATGTTCTCGTCCATCTCCTGTAGGCCTTTACGTTCATCTCATGTAGGTCTTTACGTCCATCTTCTGTAGGTCTTTACGTCCATCGCCTGCTAGTTTTCGTCCAATTTCTGTGGGTTCTCGTCCATATCCTGTAGGTCTTTACTGCCATCTCCTGTAGGTCTTTACGTCCATCTGCTGTTGGTTTTCCTCCATCTTCTGTAGGTCTTTACGTCCATCTCATGTAGGTTCTCGTCCATCTTGTGTAGGTCTTTACATCCATCTGTAGGTTCTCCTCCATTTTCTGTAAGTCTTTACCTCCATCTCCTGTAGCTCTTTACACCCAACCCTTATAGGTCTTTACCTCCATCTCCCGAAAGTTTTTAAGTCCATCTTCTGTAGGTGTTTACACCCTTCCCTTGAAGATCCTTGCATTTATCTGATGTACGTCCGTACGTCTGGGGATGTGTCATGAGTCAGCCAATCTATATACTCTTCCAGTAATGCAAAATCTGGCTTCTCAACGTGAATTTTTTAGGCTTCGGACCGATATATGAGCACGAGTCAATCTTGATAACATGCAAATTTTGCTCTAAAGCGTGATTTCGTCTTCCATGATTATCACGCTTGTTGTCCTGGGAACTGTTTCGTCCCCATGGCTCGGCGTTTATATGCACATACAAACAGCCTTCTTGTGTTGTATGTGCTTCCTTAAACTAGTGCACTTGGGCTGCGAGGCGTTTCACGAGATCTTTTCGCGTGTGACGAGAATATACGAGATCGAAACAGTTCGGTTGCACATGAGTCTATTTATATTCATGATTAGCAGTCACGAATCATTTTGCAGAATATTTTATATAGTTAACTGGAAAAACAAATATGTAGATTATTGTAAGTTCTAGCTATGCAATAATACTTGTATTGAACTATAGGTTCTAGAATATTAGTGGTTGTAAGTCGTTATTAAACATGTGATTATTGCTAACCCATTCGTCGCTGGTTTCTCCTATGGAAATGTTTACTGGCAGTAGACTGCAGTATCAGATGTTGGGATTCGCTCTGGGAGCAAATATTACAGGGGCATTTTGAAAGTTTCGCGGTATATCATCACTGTAGAAAAGCAGTTGTCAAAAGACGGATAAATAAGCATGTTAAGGTGTGGTTATGGACGATTCTTCATGTTGTGTTCATTGTTAACTGTTAATTGTTAAATCAGTTTGTTTCGCATTAGAATGTTGCTGTTGAAATTAGAAACTTTACATATTATCATTGTTATGACGTGTGTTGTTTTATGTAGTCATACTTTTTGCTATTGAATTATCCAATTTCTTTTTTTTGTGATAACATAAATTTGAGTTTTGTACCATAAATTTGGGTTTTGGAACATACATGTAGTAATTCACAGCACGCTCAAGGAAAATAACGGTGCTGTTTAGCACACTGAGCCTTTACCCACAGTATTATGATAACTGTATTACAGGCCCGTCTTCTGGATGAAAATGGAGCACAAATACAAGGTAAACTTTTGTAAGATTACTTTTCTTGATCATTCCGAAAAATTTTGTGTTTTTACGCTCAAACGTTTATTGCCTTTGCTGTTTGTAGCTGATCGTTGGGATTTTCTTGAAACAGACAAACAGTCAGAGAGCTTTCATGGTCGTATAAATTGCTGTTTGTATACTCATTGAAGGTAATTAATTAAAATGTTTTGATGTAATATGCGATTCTGATATGTTTGTTTTGCCCGATGGATACTTGCGACATAGCGCAAAGAACAAAACAAGGTCTTTATAATACCACAATTCTAAACACTGGACAATGTTCAGCCGTTTGTAGTAAGACATTAACCATAATCAACGTTACTTTAACCTTTGACCAATAATAGGAGAAGAGCACATTGGCCATGGGGTAAATAAGGTAATCTGTTGTTTTCAAAACAGTTTGAAGGTCTCTTGAAACGATAGCAACCGCAACCTGCAACAGCTTTCAATCATATTCCTTCATCAGATTTAGGCAATCTTTATTCCCTTCCAACCTCCCGTTTTATTTAATGAAGTGTGGTCAACGCAAAAGCCAGATGAATAGTATTACATATGTCTAATAATACATCTACACAGCAAAACTATAACAGGTCTGTTAGTCACAACTCTACGAAGAACTACTTTCTCAAATGTCCAACCTTTGATCACCTGTAGAAAAAAAAACATGAGACGTTCTGTGTAAAAAAAAATAGTCAGGTTAATTTTCAAGGGACCTCCGTCCCTCACCATAACGTTAACATTTGACGGGAGTTATACATATCACCTTCTCTCGCTGAGAAGTTGCATTTTGAATTTTCACGAACTTTTTCAACTAGCGGAATGCAGGTATTGCATGGGACCGAATTTTATCAACAGACACAGTACTGTCGCTACTTATGCTTTACTCTTCATGTTGTATTGTGTTTCATAATAAACTTTTGATGACGTAAAACATTAAAATCAACATTCATCTCTTGGTCATGTTACCTAAGGATGTGTTTAAGTGTAATTAAGATCCCTTGTATGTAAATATCACCCTGACAACTACCATTGTCATCATGTATAAGTTACACGGGTAAATAATGTTGCACGTGATCTCCCGGGTGATGGATTATACACGCATGTCTCCTCACGTGACCGGATCTTTCATATATGATACTGGGCTGTACTCAGTGTAGGGCCACGTGGTTAAATTCGTCTGTTGTTATCGGGTTTGCGGGCAGGACTGAACGATTCGGTCACGAGACTGATATAGATTGTGATCGCTGTTTGTTGTAACGTTGTATTGGACTTTAGCAAAGCAAGACATTACATCCTAAATATCTTCCTCACCGTCTTTGCCACCATTTCCCAAACATTCAGGTTAAATCGAGACAAAAATCACCCATATCATCGGCATTGTCTTTACACGCATCTTGTACATTACATGGAACAAATTACCCACGGCGTTATATATACAAACATTGGTATTGGCGTTTTAAACTGGAAAACGCCTTGTAGCGGGTTAGACTTTAGAGATGTATTGATATTACTGTATACATATGAATAATAATTATATACCCGCGTACATCTGTGATCAGACTAGATTATTGGTACGTTATACCATTTGTTGTTATTCTATATACATTTTTTATTATTATTTCCTACGTTATACTGACTGTATGTCTGTAGAGAGCTAGTTATAGGAAGGTCTGTAGGTAGAAGGTTACTGCCAATTGTCACTCGTTCGCTGTCCACCTAAACAGTATGTGGCCTAGAAACACTACGATATGACTTCACGGGTCTATGGTGCCTGTCGCTGGTCATATCGTCAAGGGCCTCATGAATATTCATCAATCGTCGATGGCCGAGAGCGACGAGGCAGTTCCATGTTTACTAATTAGGCCGTCAGAACTCGGTCTGTAGAAATAAAGGATTTGTATGATGAAACCTTCACTGATTGCAGCCTTCTTTCTTGATCCCTACAAATCCGGTTTCGGATCGCTATCAAGTCCGCAGTCCCGTAACCAGCGAGCCCTGGCCACCACTTGATTCCTCAGTAATTGCTTCGCTTTGCCTAAATACTATTTAATGCTATTGGCCCAATGTGATAGATAACCTCCGCCAGTTATAAACCACGGGATGGACGTAAAATTGTCAATAAATCGAGGATCTATGCACGATTTTTACCGTTATCTGCTAAGGGAATCTTCAGCTTGGCCAGCCACAGGAATATCTATAAATAAAGTGAGGAAAACAAGTCCATTTGGTCATGTCTCTACACCCGGAAATCGGAACGTGTTGTCGTAAACAGGGCTTTTCCGATAAAATAGAATGTCCCCTCGTTACATAAGTAATACCTGAATACGAAGAATGTGCGAATAATCAAATCTTTTATGTGTACATTGAAAGCAAAGAAAACACTACGTACGTGGGAAGGTCCTCCAGCAACCTGTGGATGGTCATGAGTTTCCCCTGGGCTCTGCCCGGTTTCCTAATGCTGGCCACGGTCTTGTAAAGTGAAATATTCTTGAGGACGGCGTAAAACACCACTCAAATAAATAAATAAAGAGAGCGCTAATACAAAGTATATATCGGATGAAGGACCATTAAACACTGTCTGTGAAAATAGTTCGATTTATTTCTCGAGATTTTTCATTGACGTCAAAGCAATATTTTTGGCTTGAAACAGTGCATTCGGCGAATGCTTTCATCCTACAATATGTATGTGGATTTCCAATAATGAACCAATGCAATCTGTATGCGGCAAACATTTGATGTGACGTCACTGGTCTTAATATGGTCAGAAAAGGGAATCGTAAAAAGCAAAATTACTAATGCATTTACTATGTTGAAAAATTCTAAGAGAATGGCGAATTATTTTATGGGCAGTGTTTATTTTATGTTAGTGTTTTCTTTGCCTTTTAATGATGAAAACTTTTAGTTTGACACATTTACATACTTAGGAAATGCACATGGTATGTTAATGTGCTTTACATAGCTTACTTATCAATTCTTTACATTTGTGAATTACTCCCTACTGAAAAATGTTTAAGCAGAAGTCCATAACCTGGAAGTATGACAACTTCGCTATAGCTAGTCTCCACGGCACAGTACACATGTTACGTCATCTGTAGACGCTCGCGCCACCTGTTGGAGGAACATGCCAAACTTATGGGTGGAAATTGTGGACTGAATCATGAGAAATCTAACAGTAAACGGCTGCTTCAAGAAATGGCCACACCTTGAAAGGGAAACTCCGTATTTAAAAACTACGATTTCGATAATCATTGTTGGTAATGACCCAATGACTATTTTCATACATCCAAGCAACTCTAAAATAATTACTATCAAAGACATTGTTGTCTTTTTACAGAACTCTCCGATGTTGTAATATTTTAAAGGCAATTTCAACCAAACCGCGTTAAGATCCCACCATTCATCAGCTGTTTCTCAAGCGCAAGCAGCGAAATATAGTTCGCGGGAAGGTCCTTCAGCAAAATGCGGATGGTCGTGGGTTCCTTCCGGGATCTGCCCGGTTTTCCCCCCACCATAATCTTGGCCGCCGCTGTATAAGTGAAATATTCTTGAGTACGACGTAAAACACCAATTACCAATTATTCAACCCAGATCGACTGGAAACTGTGTTTGGGTCCAATTAAAGTCTTTGCTGTCACAAAGACTCGTATAAAATGCACGAGAGTTTGCTGAAATGTGTATGATTGCCGAGGGTTATAATGATTTAACCCAGCCACATGGGCTTGTTTGTCTCAACGTGAAGAAATCTCGGAGATGCGCACTGAAAATTGCGATCTATCTTATTCAGACACAGCAATGATTCTTTAGCAAATCGTAACATACCTAATTAAAAGAACTCATATTACCACAAGCATTTAAATTTGCCCTATAAACTGATAACTTTGTATTTATTTAAATGTCCTTTAAGGCATAAAGCAAACAATTTTCACTTATGCGATGGCGGTTGGGGGGGGGGGCAGAGTACCGGATTGATGAATAGTCTTACTTGTCATATATTGATGGAAAGCAAGTGATGTCAAATTAACGTATGGCTTTGCAAACGGCTTCATGAACTCTGTAGTGTTGTCAACCTTATGTCGCCAGGTCTTCACGAACTAAAAAGTGTTGAATCTAAAATTCCACTGTTCAACGCCGGATTTGATCCAGCCCCTCGGGTATCGGCGATCGCATGACACTGTTGTTGTGGGGTGACGCACAAAAATAAATTTATTCATGCACAATTTCAAACGAAGAAGGCGTATATCCACTTGAAATCTAGGCAAAACGTCCAAATCTGACAATCTAACTGCAGTGTACAGCATGCATGAAAGCGGCTGACCTCAAGTCGCTTAGATATCTCTTGTTAAGGTCAAACGGTCGCTACAGCTATAGCATCTGCTTAGCTTCCAGCTACCAACTACTAACACGAAAGCCACCTCTTTTGTTTAGTGAAATAATATGAAAAGTTTTGCTGGCATGTGAAATTACATTTTGCTCGAAGCAGGTCCTAGTGAATAAACCAGACGTGGAGCAGCCAACTATTTTAGACGTAACTGGACGTTTGCTTCTTTTCAGTGGGATACCGGCGGGGGTTCTTCTCATAACAGGTGGCGCTAGTGTGAATTAGGACTTGCACTTCACAAGTCTTTTGTTACACGACGCCAAACATGTTGCGTGTAGCGGTTACATCTGTGACGTATTTGGTCTACACATTGTAACATCGCGCTGTTGACGCTGCAGTGGAATGTCCAGCGTCATTGAAATGACGTAATACATCCCACTTTGGACTTCTGCCAGTATCCTATCGTTTGCCTGTAACAGACCAGTGAGCCTATAATTGTTTGCCTGTAGCACACCGCCTAACCTATACTTGTTTACTTGTAGCACACCACTGAGCCAATCATTTCTACAAGTGTACTAGCCATCTTACCACGTGGTCGTAAAAGTGGTGGAACATTTTTTCTATTTTGCTACAGTCCCCATCGTCCATCATTCCAGATTCCTTCAAGTTAGTAAAAGAGAAATCAAGAATAGGCAATAGTACTATAATCTATTTCTTTTAACATCACGCTTATGTTGAGTTCCCTGAAAAATCAGTCATACTTGCTACCAAAGGTGCCCTTAGTTAGTGACACGTAACACCACAACCTCGATATACTGGAAGTCCATATTATTGCAAAGAAAATGCACCTTCGGATATTTTTTTCTTATTCATAATTATTAAATCCATAAATTTGGTTCCGTTACCAAAACTCATTGCTTCGAGCAACGTCATTATTATTAAAAAAAAAATTAAAAATAAATGGCATGCTGGACAATGGACGTGGGGAGTAATTTGTTTTAAAATAGCTGTACAAACAAGCGACTAGAACTTCACGCAGTAACACAGCCTATGCTACCGTTCCCGCTAATAGAATACATTGCGTTTTGTAACAGAATTACCTAATATCCAGCTCTAAAACCATACTGCCGTGAGATAAAATACTGTTAGAGATAACATAAACTTCATTTATTAAGGTTATATCTTAAAGTAGAAATTAGAATAATATGAAAAGCCCAACATATCAATATTGGTAACTAATGGTGATGCGTGACAAAATGTCAGTTTGATAGCGAAGACGATTTGTCTTACAGAGATCTGAATAAAGGTTACAAGTGAAAAGGACTATCACCTAATTCACCATGGTAACATATGAAAACCAAGGACTTGCAGTGGACGTGCCTTTCCGGTAAAGGTGCATCGTATTTCGAGCAACATAATTAAATCTCGACAAATCTAAACGCCACTAAATCCGAAATTGGTAAACCACTCAACCATGAATGGTGTTCCACGTCGATAATCGCACGACATATTTCCAAAAGAACCTACAAGTTCCCAAAGTCTCATAGATTGTAAAAACAGAGTGTGATCTCAATTTACATCAGATACGGCTTTATTCTAACTCCTCATTCATTGCAAAAGTGAAAATTCTTGTGCACATGAAGGAGGTTAAGCAGCAGTAAAACAATGTAACAGAACCTCGTAGCCAGTTGACACGATTTAAGGTAGTGTTTAACAGAAAATTAAGGAAAAAAAAACCCAATGATGAGTGAGTGGATGCGTGCTTGGGGTTAAACGTCGCACTTAACAATTGTTCATTCATATGACAACGAGGAATCCTCAGAGTGCATGTAGTGTGCTTCCCTGTTGCAAGACGGATTTCCACCGCTCTTTAATCTTGTGTTGCTTCCGTGAGACGACTTACCGAAGGCAAGTAAGCCGACCCACCTGAGAAATTATACAGATATGGATTAACAAGTCGTTGCACTTCCCCTTAGTTTTGAACCCCAAGTGAGGAGACTACAACTTCCTCTTTTTTTGAAGTCTTAGGTGTATGTTGCATTATTAAACACTATTCATAATAAGGAAATGATATGAAATATTATATCACTTCTCTCACGGAGCTGTCAAGTGTTGTAGTGACTGTAGTGACTGGTGCCTAACCCTAGGAGGTTTGTGTGGTAACTTGGGAAGTGCTTTTTCTTTTTCTTTTTGTTATGCAATGCCAGAAATCTTGCAAAACCAAAAAACTGAACCTTAACAAACAACGTTAACAAACAATTGGAGAGGCGCAAAAACGCCAATCAAATGTACAGATAAATATAAAATAACTACCAACACCCCATCGAGCTATGTATAGTTTTAAAGTTTAGTCATAATATTGATGGCTAAGCTATATCCACTGTGAGAAAATAAGACCCGTTAGAATATTAAAGACTGCGGCTTAGAGAGTAAATCCAGGGCAAAATCGGCTTATTGACAAATGGTCACATGTAACCGATGAAATACGGCCTCTTGTCAATTTACCTCAGTTAGGGTTTTTATTCCAACTAGTCGATGTCAGTTCTTCAACAGTGGCAACTTACGCACCCCTAGCCTATGGCTTAAGCAGAAATAGATAAGAAAGAAAATGCATAGATGTTAATTGCAATTTAACTGGCGTCAGTCGCCTGGAATTACTCTTCATTCTGTATTGTAATCACATCCATGGTCTCTGGATTAGGTCTGTGGGACCTAAGCTGTAAAGGTATTCCTTTTCTGTTAGTAGACAAAACGCATGTAGACAAAATGCAGAGGTTTACTGTATAAAGTGGTAGACATTGTTGCATTGCTGCAGAAATGTACAAGAAGCCAAGCTAGGGAAGAAGCCAATTGGTTGTACGCCTCTGCGGGTCTTCCACGCTTATTGTTGTTCCATGCTGAATATTAATAACCCACAGACTCTCCAAATGAACGCATTTTTTAAGACACACCGGTGGAGAAATGGCATGTAATGTTTATAATGATATATGGCTAACTGTTGCACCGAGGCTCATTCCAAAAGAGTTTCCGACAGATGTGATTGACACGTCGACTACGAGACAACTGATTCATGTATACTGCTCCGCCCACAGAGAATATTTCTCCAATGGGAGACAGTTTCCTCTCAACGCATTAATCATTCCAACGAGTACGGCTAGACAAATGTGTTTATATTGATCCCAGGGCGACCTGAAATCAACACATGTCAATAACAATGATTGACAAGATGAAAATGGGAAGAGTGGTACACGTAAACATCATGAACGATGATACATGTGATAGGCAGCAATTAGCTAGAGCCTATAAAGATTAGTCTACGATCGGAAAGAGGCATTCCGTACGGAAACTAACGAGGGGGTACAAGAAGTCATACCCACAAAATACTGTTACCATTGATCAAATAACCATGACTGGGAAATGCTGACTGGTTAATGGAGGGCTCATTTCTGGTTAACGGGAAATCTGGTTCGACCCCGAGTCGGGTGAGACGAAAAATTGGGAATAGTAGTAGAAGTATTTGAACAAGTTTTGCCCAGTCTAAAGATGGAAGTGGAGGGATGAAGTAGGTGTCGATTTCATGGTTTCAACCAATGTCACAAGTAATTTTGAATAAAAAGTGTACCAAGGTTATTCGATCAAACGCCATCACTTGGGGTTTAAGGTCGTATGACGACGAAGGAATCCTTAGGGTCCATGTATGTGTAATGTGCCTCCTTGTTGCAGGACGGATTTCCACCACTCTTTTATCTAGTGCTGCTTCAATAAGACGACTTACCGAAGGCAAGTAAGCCGCCCCGCTAGAGACATTATACTGATACGGGGCCAACCAGTCATTGCAATATCCCCTTCATGCTGAACGCCAAGCGAGGAAGTTACAACTTCCTCTTTTTTAAAGTCTTAAGTGTGACTCGATCAAGGATTGATCCTGGATCTACCGGTCCCGAAGCAGACGCTCTGCCAACTGTGCCATCCGGGCCGGTATCTGATGTAAGGGCCAGGGACAGTATTTTCATTGTGTTGAATTAGATGAAAGCGTTGGATATATGAACAGTTTCAATCAAAGCCCAAATGCGATATTTTTGGCTGATAACTGGTATAGAAATGTCTCTTTCGACGCACAGACTCTACCCGTTGTCAGTATACACATTTTGAAATAGAATCGACGTTTCTGCCTTCTTTTAAACGACCCATATCCTAATTATATTAGAGGGTCATTCTGGTTCCAAATAAAGCGATCCCGGTAAAGAGTCAAGTTACATTGACATATCTTTTGAATCACACGACCTGAAGGTGATTGGTCAAACCCAGCCTGCACAGGAAGTTTTTCTGATTGACAACCAATTCCTGTTGCTTGGCGGCTTGTATACGAAGGTCTGTTTCGACGCATAGATTTCAAATGAAATGGACGCTCTACTTTCTTTCAACAATCTCTCATTCTACATCTGAACAAAACTCTTATAGATGTGTGGCTAACAATTCAAAAGAAATCTACTTAGTGAATGGTTTGAAAAATTTAACTACGAAAAATGTGGACTTCACCAAGATGGCCAGTATAACAGAACTCGCCTAGTCATACCTTAAAATGACCAGAAGACAGGCATCGTGGTTATCAATGTTAGAATACTGCGACTGTGTCACGTCTCATCGTGGTTATCAATGTTAGAATACTGCGACTGTGTCACGCCTCATTGTGGTTATAAATGTTAGAATACTGCGACTGTGTCACGTTTCATCGTGGTTATCAATGTTAGAATACTGCGACTGTGTCACGCCTCATTGTGGTTATAAATGTTAGAATACTGCGACTGTGTCACGTTTCATCGTGGTTATCAATGTCAGAATACTGCGATTGTGTCACGTGTCACGTCAGAAGTTCTCGGTTAGACATCCAGGGAGGTAACGCTATAATCATAAAAAACCCAAAACAATTGCATCAACTGGTAGCGCAGCACAAAAAGTCGGGAGCCCCACACCAATGCGCTTACTGTGAGTTCAAAGGCCTGCTCATGCGGGCTTCCTCTCCGGTCGATAAAATCGGCAAGCAACCTGCGCATGGTCGTGGACTTCCTCCAAGTTTCTCCAAAGTGAAATATTCTTGAGTGCGTTAACACATGAGTACTTGGGGTTTAACGTCGTACTTAACAATTTTTCAGTCATATGACGTTGAAGGAATCCTTAGAGTACATGTATTGTGCCTCCTTGTTGCAGAATAGATTTCCACCGCTCTTTTGTCTAGTGCTGTTTCATTAACGACTTACCGAAGTCAAGTAAGCAGCCCCAACGGAGTCATTATACTGATAATGCTGGAGCTACAATTTTCTCTTTTAAAATCTTAGGTGTGACCCGATCCAGGACAGGTCCTAGATCATCCTCCAGATTGGTGTTTATGTAAAATCAATAGGGATCTGAGTTCAGATACTCAAACAGGAAATAGCTGACTCAAGGTGTCGTTAGGAAGATTGAAAAGTAAAACAATATGATTGGCATTAACTGGGACTTGGCACTCTACTTACATACGGTTCTCTTACATACAGAGATTTATTCTCTCAGCCAGAAGCCATTGGGTTTGGTATGGATGTAATGAATAGCCATACTGAACAGTGCGCAACAAGAACTAAACAACAAAATATACATATCTCAGTCTTCAGTATGGAAATGCAAAACTGTTTTAATCAATGAAACTTTTCCACAATCCCTGACAACGCTAAAGGGCATGGTACGGTAAGGTGGAGAATCCACCCCAAAGACATACAATAAGAATGTGCAAATTTCAAAATTCCTGCACAATTCTGTAAATTTCTAAATCAGAGGCATAAATCTTGGTCGAAGCACCCATGTTTTTACTTTACAGTATGAAGATCAACGTTAACCAGAAAAAAATTCTTTATTGAAACTTTGATGTGTGTATTTCTAAGCGTGTTGTCAAAAGTTTTGTTTTAGTTAAAGTTTGTCTTCACATGTAAAGCATAAACTTTATAGTGTGATCAGTTTTGTCCTATTTTGGCAAGTCTATAATCTCTATTTCTACGATTGTATTTCAGGGATCCTCTAGAGTGCAGTGGACTAACGAACTTGCTGTTGAGAACAGGTTGCAACTCGGGGGAGACTTCGAATCTTTGTGGCTCTTATTTCTCTTTGGAAAATATACTGTGAGTGGGTAAAGGTAAAGGCCGACTTGCATTAAATACTTCCTACCATGAATTAGTATTTATATTTATTTATTTTTTTATTTATTTATTTGATTGGTGTTTTACGCCGCACTAAAAAATATTTCACTTATACGATGGCGGAATTAGAGTGGTTATGCTATGGTATTACGAAACATTTGGCAACTATAGCGAAATCATACGTGAGTTCGTGTGGCCCGCCAGCTACCATTACCATTCACATGTTACACGTAAAGGAAGTATAAGGCTGAAAGTTACCTTTGTTATATACATATATTTTAACTGACTGATGCATATCTGCTTACTCAAGAATTTCAAGAATGTCTAATGCAAAAGAAAAGATCTTTCAGTGTGACTGGATCCGGCTAAAAAAAAGAAAAGAAAAGGTTTACATACGTCCTGCAGTTTACAGTTAGTAAATGTAACCAATGTTCTTCTCCATCTTACCATTCGCTTGCCATTCGTATTTTAATCTAATGAATACTTGTTACCCGCCAGAATAGGTTCAGTTGTAATGCATGACATGACAAGGAGCAAGCTTTGCCTACGTCTAATAAACTTAAAATCTATCTCTCCTGCAATTACACTCAGTGAACTTAGCCAATATTTGCCTCCATCTTGCCAAGAAGCAAAAACGTCATAAAATGTTACGGATATTTTCTAATAGGCTCATACATCCGACAATGTCGACGTATATATTGGACTATGTTTAGAGAATAAATTTACGAAACTTTTGACAAACTCCGAAATGAGGCTGATTTAGTCATAAAATGGCATGGAATGACGTTTACCCCGGTACGTTATATTTATTTATTTAGTTATTTGTTTGGTGTTTTACGCAGTACTCAAAGATCATTTCACCGGAAAAGCCCTGGGGAAACCCTCTACCATCCGCAGGTTTCTAGCAGACCTCCCCACGTAATATAAATGCTATTTTACAGAGGAGGTTGGCATATTTGCGGTACTTTGTACACGGCTAACTATCCGTGTCGTTGTTGTTATATGGGACATTTGATAGAAAATGTGAGCATCAGTGCATGACTCTGTTGACTCTTATTATGTTACTTGACAGTCCAAGTAATGAACACCAAGTCTAACCTATGTAAAACCCTCAGAACATATCGGTGTACTAAACATGATATACTAAAATACAAATAGATAGGATTTAGTCTGGCATATTGTAAAGAGGATGGTATAGACTAGAACAGACAGAACGTTTTAAATTCCACTTAAACCAGGTATAGTGGGATTATGGTTTGAAAATTAAAACTCTTCAGTTTAACAGAGTTCTTATGTTCTCTATGTTCAATCGAGTCACACCTAAGACCTTAAAAGAGGAAGTTGTGACCTCGTTTGGCGTTCAGAATGGGGTGGATAGTACAATGACTGGTTGACTCGTATCAGTGTAATTGCTCGGGCGAGGCGGCTTTCTTGCCTAAAGGCATCTCAGTGAAGTAGCTCTAGCTAAAAGAGCTGTGGAAATCCGTCCTGCAACAAGGAGGCACATTACATGCACTCTAAGGGTTCCTTCGTCGTCATATTACTGAAAAATTGTTAAGTACGACGTGAAACCCCTAGCATTAACTCACTCATATGTTCAAACTTTTAGATTGGTCTCATACGTTTAGTAATGCTCTGATCTGTCCAATTATCGGGAATGTTTGTTTATTAACGATCAGCCCCGAACACTTCCGATGATAGATTTGGGTTCACTCGGAAATAAGAATCATGTAAGTTTGAGTAAGTGACTTAAAATAAGTCAGGAATGTTTTTCAGAGGTATTTGTGTAGGCTATTTTTCACTGCCACATTTGTGTTGGCTATTGTTTACTGCCAGATTTGTGTAGGCTATTTTTCACTGCCAGATTTGTGTGGACTATTGTTCACTGCCAGATTTGTCCAGGCTATTGTTCAATGCTAGATTTGTGTGGACTATTGTTCACTGCCAGATTTGTCCAGGCTATTGTTCACTGCTAGATTTGTGTGGACTATTGTTCACTGTCAGATTTGTCCAGGCTATTGTTCACTGCCTGATTTGTGTAGGCTATTGTTCACTGCCAGATTTGTCCAGGCTATTGTTCACTGCTAGATTTGTGTGGACTATTGTTCACTGTCAGATTTGTCCAGGCTATTGTTCACTGCCTGATTTGTGTAGGCTATTGTTCACTGCCAGATTTGTGTGAGCTATTGTTCACTGCCAGTGCAATTTTGCCTGAAATTTCCGCACAGCAAAACTGTGAAGGCGATACAATTTCATGTATAGAATGGCCCCTTTATTGTCCATGCATTGTGCTATCCCCTGGGCACAAGATCATATAACAAACATTGAAAACAGGGTCGCCTTTAGGGTGCGGGAAATGAAGGGGGATGTAGGGTACGCGCAACTGATGTTTCGCATGAAATGTTTCGCAATACTGGCCCGTTCATATTGTATCATACAGTGTTATTTCCAAATACTTAAACACACGTGAGTGCGTTGGAATGTGTGTATATGTAGGTATATGTATAAATATGACCAAGCAATAGGAACATAGTTTCACAGTGGTTTAATATAATCATTTCTATTATCATTAATTAAATATCAAACTTAAATCAGTCAAACTGCATCCAGCATCTGATTTGAACAATATCCTGTTTGGAGAGACATCTACATAGACTGTACATAGACTACGCTATGAAATGTAAATGCCTGTCGACTAGGGGGCCCATTATGGGTAGTAGCAATGCCAAAAAAATGTAGGCCAAATCCTGCTTTCTGCGCGTGCACTCGTATTTCCTCGTTTCTGGTTGGTGATCCAACGGCAAAGATTTCTTCATGCTCCACATACATTATAGATAATACTGGAGTCTAGCAGGATTGAGTGTGGTCCCATGTTCACCAGGAAGTGGGAAGTCGTAAAGGTAGGTGAAGCTAAAAAAACATTGTTTGCAGTTATATGTTACGTGCAGCAAATGTAAGAAGTATCCATATATTTGATAATTTTAGGTAAGGTAAGAAATCCAGGTTAGAAGTTTAAAGCTGTACTTGAGTTAAAGATGTAAAACAATAGGCTTATGTTGAAAGTTACACGTGAGTGGCAGGGTTTATGCGAGGGTTTTTTATTTTAAGTTAGAGCAGCGGTGAACATTTTAGGGGGCAAAACGGACTTATGTTATTTGTCGTATCGTCTTCACGGTCATTTCTAGTCTTAGATATAGCTTTTTGTACAATATAAACGTTGCAGTCAATGATAAATGTCGACAAACAGTTATCCTAGAGGTCGGACAAAGTTTCGATCACGTTTGATCCATGGTAAACATTTTTTTAAGCCAATGCTTAAAGATTTTGTGGGTGCATATAATTGCAAAGTTGTATAAGTTTTTATCACCATATCATCAAGCTAAAAAACAACCAGGAGGCATACGACTGGTGAGCTTCTTTTGAAATGCGTCAACTTTAAAAAAAATTAAAACCACTTGGCGCAAAGCGGTCCGTTTGTCCGTTTTGCCCCGATCTACAGTCCATCCTATAACCCTCGACCATGTTCGTATTACTTATAAGGAACACAATCTAATTTTGCCTATGTGGACGAGGTAGAAGACTACCTACCTAGTAGACTATCAATCTCAAGTTTTACTGCCTTTGGTGCGCCTGATAGATATCACATGCTGGTTGTACAGTACAACGACGCGTGACATTGTTAATTCATTCCATTCTAAAAGCTGTTCTGAAGTCATGGAGTCACAGAAAGGTTAAACACATTTAGAATACGGTAGACGATTTACAACTATATATTTCATTCCCGGTGAAAGCAATTACGTCACAGAAAGATCGAACGCGTACATGTACAAACCAATGTGATGCAGACGATATTTAACAACACTTGACGGCAGTATTTCGCGGTGAGAAATATGTCTTTGTCGACGATTACAAGCAGAGCGTTACCAATGAATGTTTTCACAAACGCTTTTCAGATTATTTTCAACAGCTGCATTTGCCATCAGTTTAATACTCGTTCGAACTGAAGTCAGTGACTATATATACTGGTACCCCATTTGTCTAGACACAATGGTTTTGCCCAGGGTGTATGCCGTTGCAGGCCGCGGACGAGTCTATGCCGTCGTCACTGAAGTCTCATACCGAGGACAACAGCCATGACAACCACCAAAACCATCCTGTTGTTGCTCTAGCCGTTCAGAGGGGTAGCAACAAATAAAACTTAAAAATCTTTGTCATGACCTGCCCTGTGCCTGATCAAAGTTCTCCCCACAACGCAGAAGCGTGGTATGAATGTAAAGTGAATATGTAGGAGTGTAGCTTAGGTGTGTAGGTTGAAAATTCAAATGAATATTAAGGTGTGTAGCGTGAAAATTAAAATGAATATTTATGTGCGCAGGCTGAAAATTAAAATGGGTATTTAGGTGTATGTGTTAAAAATTAAAATGAAGATTTAGGTGTGTGGGTTGGAAATTAAACTGAATATTTAGGTGTCTTTGTTGGAAATCAAAATGAATATTTAGGTGTCTAGGTTAAAAATTGAAATGATTCATGTGAAATGTTCATGTAGGGGAACAGAAAGTGAATATGTAGGTGTGTATGGCGATAATGAAATGAATTTGTACGTTTATATGAAAGATAATGCATTATAATGCCTATGATGAATATATAGATGTAAAGGGTGAAATCTAAAATCAATATAGGGTAGTATAGAGTAATGATTACAGTAAATATACGTAACTGCAAGGTGAATATTAAAAATATTCAATGTGTAGGCGTATAGGTTTATATTTAAATCAATGATAGGCGCGTATGTAAGATATAGTCAAATATGTTTTGCCTGGAACACTAGAATAATTCTGGTGTGCGAGCCAGTTGACTGATGTGGAGTGGCAAACCGTAGTCACAGGTAAACATCTATAAATGCGTGACTTACATGATTAATGCATAGTCTGTATATGGTTAGGAAATACTGGGTATAGGTTTGTCATTATGGCACTCCCTCCATAGGTTCTATAGATATGTAAATCTAGCTTTCAAGACCAGTTCCAGCAACCAGTTTAGGGGCTTGTCAACACTTTGAAAAGAATAAAACATTCTCACCCATGGCTTCATGGCACACATAACATTTTTCCTTGTGTTATACTACTACGCTGGGAAATACCGAACTTTTATATTAGTGCTTTTTTTAGCTAGATTCTTTTCAATAGTTTAAAAATACAAAACTTCTCACCTATGCCGTCGGCCCAAGTCACTCAAGACTCAACATGCTGTTTTTCCCCTATTTATGTTACTGAGTGTATGTGGATGAACAGAAGACTCTAAGTTACAAAATGCACCCACATCATCTTACAAAACCTGTTTGTCTGTAATCATGTTACTGAGTGTATGTGGATGAACAGAAGACTCTAAGTTACAAAATGCACCCACATCATCTTACAAAACCTGTTTGTTTGTAATCATGTTAATTACCCCATTATAAACACAAAGAAAATTGAAAGATTCGTGATCTGTAGAACCTTTAAAATTACCACTCTGTATAAGGGAGATGCTAGCTCATTGCTGGTTCGCCCGGCGCAATTACACTGTGGCTGGGTGAGGCGCTATGTCTGGAATCTGTGTACTGTAGTTCAGTGGGGCGTCTTGTCTGATATGATTCAACTGTGACTGGGTGGGGCGTCATATCTAGTGGCAGTATAATGTGATTGGAGTGCCATATTTGATATCAGTGTCGGCTTATTGTGACTGACTGAGTTTTTATGTCTGGTATCAGTGTACTGTGACTGAGTGGGGGTGAACTTAAGGGGCATGTCTGGTGTCGGTATACTCTGAATGAGTGGGGTGTCATGTCTGGTGTGAGTATAATGTGATTGGGCGGAGCGCCATATCTGATATCAGTGTCGGCTTATTGTGACTGGCTGAGTTTTTATGACTGATATAAGTGTACAGTGATTGAGTGTACCGTCATGACTGGTATCAGCGTACTCTGATTGGGCGAGGTGTCATGTTTGGTATCAGTGTACTGAGATTGAGAAGGGCATAATGGCTGATATCAGTGTACTGTGATTGATTGTGGCGTCTTGTCCTATATGATTCTACTGTGACTGAGTGGGGCGTCATGACTTTTATCAGCGTACTCTGATTGGGCGAGGCGTCATGTTTGGTATCAGTGTACTGAGATTGAGTAGGGCGTAATGACTGTTATCAGTGTACTGTGATTAAATGTGGCGTCTTGTCCTATATGATTCTACTGTGACTGGGTGGGGCGTCATGACTTTTATCAGCGTACTCTGATTGGGCGAGGCGTTATGTTTGGTATCAGTGTACTGAGATTGAGTAGGGCGTAATGACTGATATCAGTGTACTGTGATTGATTGTGGCGTCTTGTCCTATATGATTCTACTGTGACTGGGTGGGGCGTATAATGTGATTGGGTGGAGCACCATGTCTGATATCAGTGTCAGCTTACCGTGACTGGCTGAGCTTTAAAGGCTGGTGTCAGTGTACTGTGATTGAGTGGGGAGTGGGGAGTGGGGGGGGGGGAGTGGAGGGGGTCATGTCTGGTGTCAGTATATTGTAACTGGACATTATGTCTAATGTCAGTATACTGTGACTGGGTGGGACGTAACGTTTGCTGTCAGTATACTTTAGCTGGGTGGGCTGTCGAGCCTAATATCAGAGTACTGTGTTTGGATGGGGCGTCAGTGTTACATACCAGGATGTAAATAGAGAAAAAAATAAAATAAAGTTGACGACTTTGCCACCCATCATAAGGCAAATGCTAATTACCGGTAGGTCCGACGCCATTGTAGTGTAAATGTTTTGGTTCTGATGTCTGGTGGTAGTACAGTGTGATTGGGTGGGGTGTCAGGTCTGGTGGCAGTACGAGGTGATGGGTGGGGCGTCATGTCTGCTGGTAGTAAAATGTGATTGGGTGGGGCGTCATATATGGTGGCAATAAAATGTGATTGAGTGGGGCATCATGTCTAATGGCAGTATAATGTGACTGGATGATGTATCATGTCTGGTGGCAGTACAATGTGATTGGGTGGGGCGTCATGTCTAGAGGTAGTACAATGTGATTGGGTGGGGCATCATGTCTAGTAGTAGTACAATGTGATTGGGTGGGGCGTCATGTCTAGAGGTAGTACAATGTGATTGGGTGGGGCGTCATGTCTAGTGGTAGTACAATGTTACTGGGTGGGGCGTCACGTCTAGAGGTAGTACAGTGTGATTGGGTGGGCGTCATGTCTAGAGGTAGTACAATGTGATTGGGTGGGGCGTCATGTCTAGAGGTAGTACAATGTTACTGGGTGGGGCGTCACGTCTAGAGGTAGTACAATGTGATTGGGTGGAGCGTCATGTCTAGAGGTAGTACAATGTGATTGGGTGGGGCGTCATGTCGAGAGGTAGTACAATGTTACTGGGTGGGGCGTCACGTCTAGAGGTAGTACAATGTGATTGGGTGGGGCGCCATGTCAAGAGGTAGTACAATGTGATTGGGTGGGGCGCCATGTCTAGTGGTAGTACAATGTGATTGGGTGGAGCGTCATGCCTAGAGGTAGTACAATGTGATTGGGTGGGGCGCCATGTCTAGAGGTAGTACAATGTGATTGGGTGGGGTGTCATGTCTAGAGGTAGTACAATGTGATTGGGTGGGGCGCCATGTGTAGAGGTAGTACAATGTGATTGGGTGGGGTGTCATGTCTAGAGGTAGTACAATGCGATTGGGTGGGGAACCATGTCTAGAAGTAGTACAATGTGATTGGGTGGGGCGCCATGTCTAGAGGTAGTACAATGTGATTGGGTGGGGCGCCATGTCTAGAAGTAGTGCAATGTGATTGGGTGGGGCGTCATGTCTAGAGGTAGTACAATGTGATTGGGTGGGGCGTCATGTCTAGAGGTAGTACAATGTTACTGGGTGGGGCGTCATGTTTAGAGGTAGTACAATGTGATTGGGTGGGGCGTAATGTCTAGAGGTATTGGGTGGGGCGTCATGTCTAGAGGTAGTACAATGTGATTGGGTGGGGCGTCATGTCTAGAGGTAGTACAATGTTACTGGGTGGGGCCCCATGTCTAGAGGTAGTACAATATGATTGGGTGGGGCGCCATGTCTAGTGGTAGTACAATGTGATTGGGTGGGGCGCCATGTCTAGAGGTAGTACAATGTGATTGGATGGGGCGCCATGTCTAGAGGTAGTACAATGTGATTGGGTGGGGTGCCATGTCTAGAGGTAGTACAATATGATTGGGTGGGGCGTCATGTCTAGAGGTAGTACAATGTTATTGGGTGGGGCGCCATGTCTAGAGGTAGTTCAATGTGATTGGGTGGGGCGTCATGTCTAGTGGTAGTACAATGTGATTGGGTGGGGCGCCATGTCTAGAGGTAGTACAATGTGATTGGGTGGGGCGTCATGTCTAGTGGTAGTACAATGTGATTGGGTGGGGCGTCATGTCTAGAGGTAGTACAATGTGATTAGGTGGAGCGTCATGTGTAGAGGTAGTACAATGTGATTGGGTGGGGCGTCATGTGTAGAGGTAGTACAATGTGATTGGGTGGGGCGCCATGTCTAGTGGTAGTACAATGTGATTGGGTGGGACGCCATGTCTAGAGGTAGTACAATGTGATTGGGTGGGGCGTCATGTCTAGTGGTAGTACAATGTGATTGGGCGAGATGTCATGTGTGGTAGCATTGCAGTGTGATTGGGTGGGACTTCACATCGTATACTGTGACTGGATGGGCTGATATGCATAGTGTCAGTGTTTACTGTGATAGTTTGAGTGTCATTGGTGGTGTCTTTGGCATGGCGTTGCAGGGAGGCAGCACAGTAAAAGTGTCTACAGTGTGACTTACCTCGTGCAAGAAGATAGGGTATATCAGGTCGAGATTAAGACTGAGGCAAATTTAAAAGTAAAATCTAACTCGCAATACGTTAAGGAAATACAGAAGAAATTTATTGTTCAGAACTGTCCAGAAGTTACGTGTGACCATTTGCCAGCTATCACTCTGCCATCGCTGCTCTGGTTTTACTCTCTATGCTGTACGTCTATCACACTGCCTTCGCTGCTCTGGTTTTACTCTCTATGCTGTACGTCTATCACACCTCCGTCGCTGGTCTGGTTTTACTCTCTATGCCGTACGTCTATCACTGTCGTCGCTGGTCTGGTTTTACTGTCTATGCTGTATGTCTATCACACTGTCGTCGCTGGTCTACTTTTACTCTCTATGCAGTACGTCTATCACACTGTCGTCGCTTGTCTGGTTTAAAGCAAAAAGAAGCAGTCTATCACACTGTCGTCACTGCTCTGGTTTTACCCTCTATGCTGTACGTCTGTCACACTGCCGTCGCTGCTCTGGTTTTACTCTCTATGCTGTACGTCTATCATACTGCCGTCGCTGATCTGGTTTTACTCTCTATGCTGTACGTTTGTATATATATGGGGAAGTTAGAATGAGAAAATACTTGGTGGTCAAATTTCAAACACTAGAATCAGATCTATAGGCAGCTCCAGAAGCGGATTGTCGCTAAAACTACATCTGAAATAGCCCCAGTCTCACTAAATGCAATCACAGGCCCTCGTTACGATATAAAACTCCCAGCCATACTACTGTACAAAGTCGGAAACAAAGTTTTACCGATTTTAGAAAAAAAAGAAGAATTTTCTCCGTTAGTTTTACACAGATCTGTACTTCGTGGTGTCATTTGAGTCTAACGCTGCCAATAGTCTATCTGATAGATCTACAACGTGAACAGAATCCATACAAAGCCTGCACGCAGATTATCAGTCTGTCTGATATATCTACAATGTGAACAGAATCCATACAAAGTCTGCACGCAGATTATCAGTCTATCTGATAGATCTACAATGTGAACAGAATCCATACAAAGTCTGCACGCAGATTATCAGTCTATCTGATAGATCTACAATGTGAACAGAATCCATACAAAGTCTGCACGCAGATTATCACTCTGTCTGATAGATCTACAATGTGAACAGAATCCATACAAAGTCTGCACGCAGATTATCATTCTGTCTGATAGATCTACAATGTGAACAGAATCCATACAAAGTCTGCACGCAGATTATCATTCTGTCTGATAGATCTACAATGTGAACAGAATCCATACAAAGTCTGCACGCAGATTATCAGTCTATCTGATAGATCTACAATGTAAACAGAATCCATACAAAGTCTGCACGCAGATTATCAGTCTGTCTGATAGGTCTACAATGTGAACAGAATTCATACAAAGTCTGCACGCAGATTATCATTCTGTCTGATAGATCTACAATGTGAACAGAATCCATACAAAGTCTGCACGCAGATTATCAGTCTATCTGATAGATCTACAATGTGAACAGAATCCATGCAAAGTCTGCACGCAGATTATCAGTCTATCTGATAGATCTACAATGTAAACAGAATCCATACAAAGTTTGCACGCAGATTATCAGTCTGTCTGATAGATCTACAATGTGAACAGAATCCATACAAAGTCTGCACGCAGGGTATCAGTCTGTCTGATAGATCTACAATGTAAACAGAATCCACACAAAGTCTGCACGCAGATTATCAGTCTATCTGATATATCTATAATGTAAACAGAATCCATACAAAGTCTGCGCGCAGATTATCAGTCTATCTGATAGATTTACAATGTGAACAGAATCCATACAAAATCTGCACGCAGATTATCAGTCTATCTGATAGATTTATAATGTAAACAGAGTCCATACAAAGTCTGCGCGCAGATTATCAGTCTGTCTGATAGATTTACAGTGTGAACAGAATCCATACAAAGTCTGCACGCAGATTATCAGTCTATCTGATAGATTTATAATGTAAACAGAATCCATACAAAGTCTGCGCGCAGATTATCAGTCTATCTGATAGATTTACAGTGTGAACAGAATCCATACAAAGTCTGCACGCAGATTATCAGTCTGTCGGATAGATCTACAATGTGAACAGAATCCATACAAAATCTGCACGCAGATTATCAGTCTATCTGATAGATTTACAATGTGAACAGAATCCATACAAAATCTGCACGCAGATTATCAGTCTATCTGATAGATTTATAATGTAAACAGAATCCATACAAAGTCTGCGCGCAGATTATCAGTCTGTCTGATAGATTTACGGTGTGAACAGAATCCATACAAAATCTGCACGCAGATTATCAGTCTATCTGATAGATTTACAGTGTAAACAGAATCCATACAAAGTCTGCACGCAGATTATCATTCTGTCGGATAGATCTACAATGTGAACAGAATCCATACAAAGTCTGCACGCAGATTATCAGTCTATCTGATAGGTTTACAATGTGAACAGAATTCATGCAAAATCTGCACGCAGATTATCAGTCTGTCTGATAGATTTACAGTGTGAACAGAATTCATACAAAGTCTGCGCGCAGATTATCTGTCTACCTGATAGATCTACAATGTGAACAGAATCCATACATGGCCTGCACGCAGATTATCAGTCTATCTGATAGGTCTACAATGCGAACAGAATTCATACAAGGTCTGCACGCAGATTATCTGATGAATTATCTGGACCACAGCGCCAATCTGTGGTCCAGATTGGCGGGGATATTATAATTTTTATATTTCATAGGTTTAGTTTTTCCCACCAATAATGTGTGTATGAACTTATATGGGAGAGATGTAGGTGATACACTGTAGTTTATTCCTGGGAATGACGGTTAAATGACTGGGAATAAAGCCAAGCTATATCGTGTAAATGAACAGTTCTTTAGCACGGCGTTAAATAAGAATGGAATTTATAAAACGTTAAATAAATAACTCTCCCCCGCCCCCCCCCCCAAAAAAAACAATAGATCTACACTATTTGAGTGGCTCTGACTGTTTTTTTTGTCATGTCACCCTTTAAACACCGTGTTGTTTCCATTAGAATTTCAGCTTGCTAACATCGTGTTTTTTGACACCGTCAGTATGGTCATGGCGTTAGGGCCGGGCAATCGCGGGACGTCAACGGACACTGCGGTGCCTTATCGTCAAATGGATTCAGACAAGTAAGATCACTTATGCAAATTCTTTACTTAGAAAATTCTTCTTCTACCAGCAGTTCTTCTCTGTGTGACCATTGTTCACTTAGATATCGAACCGTGTAATCATTGTTTACATAGATATCGAATCGTGTGATCATTGTTCACTTAGATACTGTTCCTCTGTTAGATTTGTACAATCCTCTTGTGTGAGGTATTATTGTTTTTGCTAGATGCCTAGATGTCACTTAGACTTCGATTAGTTCAACACTGGTTTTTTAGTTCTCTACTTGTACATTTGTTTGTTCTCCACTTAGACACTACACTTGTGTTTTCCCCACTTGGACACTGGTCCTACTCCTACATTTGTTTGTTCTCCACTTAGACACCACACATGTGTTTCTCCACTTGGACACTTGTCCTACTCGTACATTTGTTTGTTCTCCACTTAGACACTACACTTGTGTTTTCCCCACTTGGACACTGGTCCTACTCCTACATTTGTTTGTTCTCCACTTAGACACTACACTTGTGTTTCTCCACTTGGACACTGGCCCTACTCGTACATTTGTTTGTTCTCCACTTAAACACTACACATGTGTTTCTCTACTTGGACACTGGTCCTACTCCTACATTTGTTTGTTCTCCACTTAGACACTACACTTGTGTTTTCCCAACTTGGACACTGGTCCTACTCGTACATTTGTTTGTTATCCACTTAGACACTACACTTGTGTTTCTCCACTTGGACACTGGTCCTACAAATAAATTTGTTTGTTCTCCACTTAGACACCGGTCCTTTGACTTGTTTGTTCTCCACTTAGACACTGGCTTTACATTTGTTTGTTGTCCACTTAGACACTGGTTCTACAGTGCTTTATTTTTCTCTGAAACAGGGGGTCCTTCACTTGTTTGTTCTCCACTTATACAGTGGTCCTACATGTACATTTGTTTGTTCTCCACTTAGGCACTGGTTCAACACTTGATTGTTTTCCATTTGGCACTGGTAACATATGTACATTTATTTGTTCTCAATTTAGACATTGGTCCTACTAGTAAATTTGTTTGTTCTCCACTTAGACACTGGTCGTTTACTTGTTTGATATCCACTTAGAGACTTGTCCTTTACTTGTTTGTTCTCCACTTAGACACTGGCCCTACATGTACATTTATGTCTTCTCCACTTAAACACTGGTCCTTCACTTGTTTGTTCTCCACTTACATGTAGACACTGGTCCTTCACTTGTTTGTTCTCCACTTATACATGTACATTTGTTTGTTCTCCACTTAGGCACTGGTTCTGCATGTAAATTTGTTTGTTCTGTACTTAGACACTGGTTCTACAGTTGCTTGTTCTCCACTTACAAGTAGGCACTAGTTTTACACTTGTTTGTTTTCCACATACAAGTAGACACTGGTTCTACACTTGTTTTTCTCCATATACAAGTAGACACTGGTTCTACACTTTTTTCTTCACATACAAGTTGACACTAGTTCTACACTTGCCTGTACTCCACATACAATGGACACTGGTTCTAAACTTGTTTGTTTCCACATACAAGTAGACACTGGTTCTACACTTGTTTTTCTCCGTATACAAGTAGACACTGGTCTTACACTTTTTTCTCCACATACGAGTAGACTTTGGTTCTACACTTGTTTCTTCTCCCCATACAAGTAGACGCTGGTTCTACACCTTTTTTTCTCCACATACAAGTAGACATTGGCACTTTACTTGTTTATTCTCCACTTAAACACTGGTTCTACACTTGCTTGTTCCGTACTTACACATTGGTATTACATGTACATTTGTTTGTTCTCTACTTGGACACTGGTTTTACATTTGTTTGTTCTCCTCTTGGACACTGGTTTTACATTTGTTTGTTCTCCATTTAAACACTGATCCTTCACCTGGTTATTTTCCACTTAGACACTGGTTCTCCACTTGATTGTTCTCCACTTGACAGTTGTTTTACATGTAAACTTATCTGTTTTCTACTTAGAAACTGGGCCTACTTGTACATTTTTTTTATCGGGGACACTGGTCTTTTTCTTGTTTGTTCTCCACTTAAACACTGGCCCTTCACTTGTTTGTTCTCCACTTAGACACTGGTCCTACATGAATATTTGTTTCCCTTCACTTAGACACTGGTCGTACACTTATTTGTTCTCGACCTACACACTGGTCCTACATGTACATTTGTTTGTTCTCCATTTAGACACTGGTTCTACAATTGTTTGTCATCCATTTAGACACTGGATCTACATTTATGTGTTCTTCACTTACAAGAAGGCACTAGTTTTACACTTGTTTGTTTTCCACATACAAGTAGACACTGGTTCTACACTTGTGTGTTCTCCACCTACAAATAGACGTTGGTTCCACACTTGTGTGTTTTCCGCCTACATTTACACACTGGTTCCACACTTGTTTGTTCTCCGCCTACAAATAGACACTGGTTCTACACTTGCTTGTTCTCCGCCTACAAACAGACGCTGGTTCTACACTTGTTTGTTCTCCACTTATAAATAGACAGTGGTTCTACACTTGATTGTTCTTCACTTACAGGTAAACACTAGCCCTTTGCTTGCTAGTTCTTCACTTAGAAGTAGACAGTGCCTCTACACTTGTTTGTTATCAACTTACATGTAGACACTGGTTCTACACTTGTTTGTTGTCCTGGGACAAGTAGACACTGGTTCTACACTTGTTTGTTCTCCCTGGACAAGTAGACACTGGTTCTACACTTGTCTGTTCTCTACTTAGAAGTAAACATTGGTTCTACACTTGTGTGTCCTCCGCCTACAAATAGACGCTGATTCTACACTTGTTTGTTCTCCACGTACAGATAGACGCTGGTTCTACACTTGCTTGTTCTCCACATACAAACAGACACTGGTTCCACACTTGTTTGTTCTCCACATACAAGCAGACACCTGTTCTACACTTGTTTGTTCTCTACATACAAGTAGACACTGGCTCTGCCATTCTTTGTTTTCCATTTGCAAGTAGACACTAGTATTCTTGTTTGTTCTCCACATACAAGTAAACACTGGTTCTGCACTTATTTGTTCTCCACATATAAGTGGACATTGGTTCTACGTTATTTGTTGTCCACTTACGAGTAGACACTGGTTCTACACTTGTCTGTTCTCCACTTAGAAGTGGACACTGGTTCTACATTTGTTTGTTTTCCACCTACAAATAGACGCTGGTTGTACACTTGTTTGTTCTCCACCGACAAGTAGGCACTGGTTCTACACTTACTTGTTCTCCAGATACAAACAGACGCTGGTTCTACAGTTGTTTGTTCTCCGCCTACAAACAGACGGTGGTTCTACACTTGATTGTTCTGCACATACAGGCAGACGCTGGTTCTACACTTGTGTGTTCTCCGCCTACAAGTAGACACTGATTCTAGACCTGTTTGTTCTCCTCCTTCAAATAAATGCTGGTTCTACACTTGTTTTTTTCCACCTACAGATAGACGCTTGTTCTACATTTGCTTGTTCTCCGCCTACAAACAGACGCTGGTTGTACACTTGTTTGCTCTCCACATACAGATAGACACTGGTTCTACACTTGTTTGTTCTCCACCTACAAACAGACGCTGGTTCTACACTTGTTTGTTCTCCGCCTACAAATAGACGCTGGTTCTACACTTGTTTGTTCTTAGCCTACAAATAGACGCTGGTTCTACAATTGTTTGTTCTCCATCTACAAATAGACGCTGGTTCTACATTTGTTTGTTCTCCACCTACAAGTAGACGCTGGTTCTACACTTGTTTGTTCTTAGCCTACAAATAGATGCTGGTTCTACACTTGTTTGTTCTCCACTTACATGTAGACATTGTTTTTAGCAATACACATTGTGGACGTCCATCTTCGTCAAACACCATGCAAGACAGTGGATAAACACATTTAATAGGTCAAGAACTTCCTGTTTCCTGCTTTGCCTTTAAAGGATTCATGCGGAAGACTAATAAAGTAGTTCCATAAAGTCCTGTTCACAACTGTCATCGTTGACGCCACTTTGGATTGATCGCAGGGGCATTACAATGACCGTAGTTAAAGATAATTTTACTCCCCATGAAGGAATTAAGTACGTATTAAGAAATAAACACCAAAAGTTTTACTTAAGCTTTTTTCTTTTAAGGAGAGGGGTGGCGGTATGTATAGCAGTTATCACAATCATTCTTGTTTCTGTTATCGCCGGCTTTGCGAGTACAACGCATTTCTACGATCATAGCGGTAAGTATACAAAATGATTACAATTAAGTGTTCAAGCGATAGCCAATTCGCTTGAATGACAAGTCATTTTTTGCGTTCACATCTCGATGAACCTAAAAAAAAACAAAAAAAGAAAAAACAATGTATGCCTTGCCCACTACGGGTTACTCTTACTAAGAGTAGACAGCACCATGCCTGCGTAAAACATGCATTTTCAACACAAAACTGATTTTCAAACAACTAGCCTTCATCCCACATAAATGAGAACGAAACCGAAACAATGCTCTATATAGCCCCCCCCCCCCCCTGCACTGACTGAAGTCACATCAAGGCATGATGTATTGCTTTTCTCAACAATGAGAACGAATATATGCTGGTTCCTTTGACCAGCGAAGTCACGTGCTCGAATCCAGCTCTCGCTGCTTCATTTTCTTCAAGTCGAAACACTCAGGTTTTCTACCCCTACAAACCTGGTCGCCATCCTATATGTGAGGAAATTTCACGACGTTATCACCAGTCAAATAATAAAAAATAAATGAAAGCATATTTCAAACCATTGAAATAGAAAACAACGTTGCTTGTCACAGCATTTTCGAATCCAAAGTGTTGGTCAAGAGGTTAGAGCGGAGCTTTGAAAAATGACATTCGGGTTAACACCCATGGTCAAGGTTAGATCGTCTTGAATGTCAGGCCTAGCCTAGTACATCCTTGATTGCAGCAAAACGTAAATCCGTGGCAAGAGTAATCTTACCATTTGTCAAATACATTCCGCTAAATAACGGCCGATAAGCAAAAAAGAAACCGATTTCATATTTGAGACAATGTTTTGTACGACTGTGAATATTTTAGGGCTGTACTAGGTGGTGGCTCAGAAATCTGACCACGGAATCCAATGATTAAGACCTGACTTATATTACGTCTAAGTGTACTATGCACTCTACCAGTAGAGCTGAATGGGCCTATATACCTGAGTCTGCAGTTAATGACAGACACATGGCATATTAATTGTTGCTTTATTCACGGGAACCTGTTCTTACAGCTTTACATGTAGTCTATTACATTCTGTCTATCTTTTACACTGTAATTTTATTACGTTATCTGTTCCTGTTATCAGTTTTGCAACAGGGCCTATTTAGCCTGTTAAAGGGATACAGAATGGAGATAGGGTTAAACGTTGCAGCCTTGGTCAGGCTTTAATAAATGTACCATACCTAAAATTCAACTTGTGCAAGGCATAGCCTGGACTTGCATGTCTCTCAAATCAGACAGTCAAAATCGATTCTGTATGTTAAAGGTCAATGACATAAAAAAAAATTGGTCGTCGATATATTTGCCGATAACCACATACAACCATCATAACCTATGAGTGTTTTGGGTTTCACTATAAGGTATGTACATGTGATTGCCAATGTTCTGTTCCAGAGTGCACCAAAATCATAAAATCTTGTTAGCTTGTCGGACTGACTCTCTCTCTTATTTTCTGCTGTCTCCTTAGATTCACCATCGAGCGATGGGTCTCCGGCCGTTGCCACCCCTGCTAAAAGTAAGTGAACGCATCTCTCATAAAAAAAGATCAGAAATAAGAACTACTGTGTTGAAATAACAGTGCTAGTGTTTAGCATAGTTATCCGATGTATGACTTGAAATTTGTGAGTGCTCTTGAAATTTATGAGTGCATTTAACAGTAAAGCTATCTTTGGGCGTATCTTTCCAAGTTACACGGGCGCGATTGGTACTTTTGGTGTTTACATGGCTGCTGCGTCTGCCCGTCCGTTCGTTTGTCGGCACGTGTATTACAGAGATAATCCATACACTAATCACAAGCAACCATGAAAACATAGTGTACCTACTGAACTGTTCAAAATGTATATCTTTCTATTTATTTTTGTTAGCCCTATACTTACAACTGGGCACCTCCTTTCTTTTTGTCACGCAGCACTTTACAACACAAAAATGGTACATTTAATGTCCAAAGCCACGTCCCCTTTGAAGGCTTTTAGGCCTGGCCAGTATACCTCCGTAAAATACAAAGTCATTATTCACCGAAGTTAAATGAAGTCGCCTTAATACGTTCCACAAATGACCGATACATTCTAATAGTTTTCCGAGAGATTTTCAGAGGGTCCAATAGAGACCGACAGACAACAATGTGTGAAACGTAATTAAAATTACCTATGCTCAACTGAATGGTCCGATAAACTTTATACTTCCGGTATAGTTGTACAGACAGAGTAGTAATGGGAAACAACATTTTTTATACCTTGATTCGATTAATTTGATTAATATGCTGAATACATTAAGCTTCATGCAGACATCAAATAAAGGGTTGTGAGGTTACTGCCTTCTGTTTGTTATTATCCATTTTTCAAGAGAGTGTACGTAAGTTGGATATTCGGAACAATCTATTGATGTAAAATGTATGCTCAGCATATGTATGCGCTGCTTGTGGATGTGAAGGTATGTCTAAAAATATATTCATGAAAGAATCGTTTTTTTATCTCCTCAACTCGACCACAGTTTTAAATATGTAGTTATACTGGTAAATGTTGTCATCATTTGCATTTAACACATGTTTGGGTATAAAGAACAATTGTTCATTCACACCTATAGGCCTATATACTTCATATTTATGCATAAATATGTCGGACGTCTATGACATCAAGATATGGTCCCAAATACCTACCATACAAAAATGCATTTAAATGTCACCCTTTTCTCTTTAAAGAACAATTAAAAACTATGAAGGCCATATCCATAAGTAACTTTTCACAGCATTCCGTATGAAGTTTGCTTCATATTTATATCGTACATCTTCTCTAACATTACAGTCTCTATCTTTTTTTGTAGCTAGAAACGACAACAGTTTTGAATATATATAAAACTGTGCAAAACGTACTTAACATGATGTAATCGTTATCTAATTATCCTTGCCTTTCAGCTCCTTATCCAGGGTCATTCCGGCCCCCATTGCTCCACAGGCCACAAGGAATTCCAGACTACGGTGAGCTCTACACGTCATTTTTAGTAACATTTTATGTCAGATCGATAAATATTGAATTGACTAGGAACGGCAAAAATGTGTGTGGAAGAGGTCAAGGAGATTTCACTGCCAAGATACCACAGTGCAGATTTTCGATAGTTCTGAGCGACATACAGTTTTGGAGTCAATCAGTCCTGAAAGAAGAAGAAAACCGTTAAAATTTTTTACACATTAAAATTGTAGATTAAAATACATTATTTATTGTCAACTTTGTGTTTTCGCGCAAAACTTGCAAGAGTTTTCCTTGGACTTGAGCATATGTGTTTAAAACAAATTGTCTAACGCCATTGGTGTTCTATAAAAAACACCTTACAATTTAAAACCTGATCGCATTTAATTATGTAAGTAAAAGTTAAAATGTAATTGATAGTATTTTAAGCTGCGGTTTTTAATGTTCTTTCTTCCGACGCTGACATCATTTCTTTGTTCGTTTTTATTTAAAGGAAAGCAATGGTCATCCGTTTAAGAATCATAATCCCTAAGCCCTGACAGCCGAGTATAAGTGAAATATCCTCAAACACAAAATTCAACCATGCTGAAATAAAATAAATAAATAAATAAGTATATGGAAATTACATACTCATTTTAAATTTGACGGCAATGATATTTTTTCTTTTATTGATGAAGATTAAGAATTATTGTTATAATATCGAATTTCAAGAAAAGTGCGTTGTAGTACTGTAGTACTAATTTGTAGTATTGGTGACTCTCTTTCCATTTTTTTCTCAAATAGCGCGAATAATGTTTTTCTTTTCAGTAAAATTATACGTGTTGACAGTTCTAAACTGAGTTTTGATCTCGTGTTTTTATGGCGAGAATGTTGTTTTTTCTTCAGTGATGAAGATAAGTATTTATTGTTTCAGTATCGAATTCCAAAAAAGCACACGTACATGGGTTTTACCGTTTCTTTTAAATAGTCATAATTATGTTTTCGTACAATTAAAACATAAATGTCGATACCTTATTTGATAGAGGAGTTTCGAGTTCAAGCTCTTTATCGCTAAAGGTTGAAAAAGTTCAACTGTACCATGTGACCTGTCAAAAATGTAAGGCAACTATTATTCTCAATAACATGGGCATCTGAAAAAAGTGTCATCAAAAGTGTTTAGAGTGGAGGAATGATAGAGAAGATTGAGAATCTGACATGAGAAGTTCATGAAGAAAATAAGTGTATCTGGAAAAGGGTGAGACAAAAGAGTTCCTACTGGAAACTCCCCAATTAAATAAATAATATTTCTTTTCAGTTTGGAACATGGCGAAGATGATGTCCGACAGTCATCCGTGTGATGACTTTTACAGATACTCCTGTGGACAGTGGATGGAGGAGAATCCAGCATCGGACTTCCAACATCATAGCCCCTTTCAAAACATGCGAGACGATGTACACAGCATTTTATCTCGTAAGAGTATAAAAAAAAGTATAAGAGAAAATATTAACCTCTGTTAATTTATTGATTTAATTGGTGTTTTACGCCGTGCTCAAGACTAATTCACTTATATCACGCAGGCCAGCATTATGGTGGGAGGAAACCGGGCAGAACCCGGGGGAGCCCCACGGTCAGCCATAAGTTGCTGGCAGACCCCTCTTAACTAAGATGCCCCTAACTTATATGTTGATTGTCTTCGAGGGTGACAGTTTTCAACGCCATTGACTATTCAAAACACGTGAGACGATATTCAAGGTTGTCTGGTAAGCTTACAGTAAAGCAAATGCTTCTGTGAGAACAAACTGAGAGGCTACTGTACGTAAAACTGATATCTACATCAAACAGGAGGGCCATCAAAAGCTTTTCAAGCAAAACTGGTTATATCTTTTTTCTAAAGTATATTTATACATTTGAAATGTTGGATTCTATGACGGCCTGTTATGACAATTCACGAGTGTGACCACTCGTGGCAAAATTTGGGATGTTTTTGCAACGGAATGTTCTACAATGGCTAAGTTTCTATATTTACAGCACATGTGCTTGTATTGCTTTGTACTCACATCACATATAGTCTGTGGAACAAGGTATTTACAAACAGAAACATTTTGTGGGACGTCATTTTTCAGTCATTGCTTATGCTAGCAATATGCTCCTGTAGAGTAACAATATTTTAAATACCTAGAATTCACATAATACCAAAAATCCAATATAAAAAAAAAAGCATATTTTTCTTGGACAGTTTTTGTTAGCGTTTTTTTTATATAACGCTTTATGTATGCTATTATTTAAGCTTCTGTTAACTAATAATTTTTAAACTTCCTTGATCCTGCTGAACCTTGCTGCTGGTGATCAAATAAGAAAGATCAAAAAGAGATTTGAAGTTAATCGGCGAACAAGCTGATCTGTAATTTACCAGCTGGGTATGTTTAATCTCCATCTTGGAAACACAGGGTTTAAGATAATGTCTCCTCGTGTAATGCTTGGATATTGTATGAGATGAGCTGGTTCAAAAGGTATGTGTATTTGACTGTTCATCTAGGGCTTTTGGATCGTCCATCGAGCTCACAGGAACCGAAAGCCGTGCAGAAGGCGAAGAGGCTGTATAAATCCTGTATGGATATGAGTAAGTATAGAGGCTGTTTGAGTAGTGTATTGATTTTTTTTTTTTGATTGGTGTTTTACGCCGTACTCAAGAATATATATGTAATTAAAAAGGTTGTATAGTTTATGTATGGATATCTGTAAGTATAAAGGCTGTATAGATCATGTATGGATATGTGTAAGTATAAAGGCTGTATAGATCATGTATAGATATGTGTAAGTATAAAGGCTGTATGGATAGTGTATGGATATGTGTAAATATAAATGCATCTTGCATGGATACGTGTAAATATAAAGGTTGTATAGATGGTGTATGGAAATGTGTAATTATAAAGGCTGTATAGATGGTGTAAGGATATGTGTAAGTATAAAGGCTGTATAGATCATGTATGGATATGTGTAAGTATAAAGGCTGTATAGATTACGTAAGGATATGTGTAAGTATAAAGGCTGTGTGGATAGTGTATTAATATGTGTACATATAAATGCTGTATGGATAGTATGTTAATATGTGTAAGTATAATGGCTGTATGAATGGTGTATCAGTATGTGTAGGTATAAAAGATGTATGGATAGTGTATTAATATGTGTAAGTAAAGAGGCTGCAGAGATCGTGTATTCAGGTTTGTAAGTAAAGAACCCGCCCTGAGATGTTATTCAAAGCAATTCTTCACCGAAACAGAAAGCAGTTGTGATATTTAGTGATAAAAGACTAGAAATGAACTTACACATAATTGTAAGAGTCTGTCACATTCAACATTCACATACTGGAAGCTGTCCTGAAGCCTGTAAAACCACAGCCCTTTCCCCACAGTTAGTTGACACCAACTTTGACACAAAAAATAAACACACTGTGTGTAAAATAAAATCGATAAGAGTGCAAAAGGAAGCATTTGTCAGTTTTCATGTTATGCAAATCTCATTAGATTTATTCTTCTACTTTTTTGTATTTTTGTTGCCTCCCAGCATCATTTCTAGCAGTTGACTTTTTGAATAATGTTAAGCATTTGACTGTAATAGACATCCAGCACGACATAATAAATGTAAAAAGCAAACGTGAAAAGCAATGATGAAAATTTGCTAACAGTTTGGGTTGTTTTCGTTGTTGTTGTCTTCTTGTTTTTGTTTTCATTCTTTTTGCAGTTCACGTTTTGAATAATGAATAAAGTTGTACTGTAATGGTTATCCAGAATTATAAATCGTCAAAACAATGTGAATACCGGCTAGAAATCCGAGAGCTTCACTTGACCATTACAAAGGCCAATTCCTGTGTTACAGATACAATCAATCAGCAAGCTTCCGGACCACTGATGGATATTCTGGGTGAAGTCAATGCCCACGACAATGTGGTGGATATGCTGGTCGCCATGGCGAAATTCAACTCGTATCCGATGGGCATTGTTACTGTCACCAAGGACGCGAAAAACACTACTAGGAACGTTATATTGGTAAGTAACAGGGATAGGAACGTTATATTAGTGTTTAGTTTGACTAGGAACATTATACTGGTAAGTGACGAAACTAGAATCCTTATACTAGTGAGTGACAGCATTAGGAATGTTATACTGGTGAGTGACAAGACTAGAAACAATGTACAGGAGAGTGAAAGGACTAGAAAAGTTTAACTGGTGAGTGACAAGACTAGAAACGTTTTACTGGTGAGTGGCAAGACTAGGAACGTTTTACTGACCACTGCCAGGACTAGGAACGTTGTCTTGGTGAATGGCAGGGCTAGTAACGTTAATGGTGAGTGGTGAGACAAGGAACGTTATACTGGTGAGTGACGAGACTAGAAATCTTATACTAGTGAGTGGCAGCATTAAGAACGTTATACTGGAGACAGCAACAAGAACGTTATACTGGTTTGGGACGGAACTAGTAACGTTATACTTATAACATAGGAACATTATACTAGGAACATTATACTGGTGAGTGACAGGTCAAGGAACGCTATACTGGTGAGTGGCGCTGGTAGGATCGTTAATGGTGAGTGGCGAGACTAGGAACGCTATACTGGTGAGTGATATGACTAGGAACGATCTGCTGCATTGAGACAGAACTAGGAGCGTTATAATGGTGCGTGACAGGACTAGGAAAGTTATATTGATGAGGGATGGGACTAGGAACGTTATACTGGCCACTGACAGGTCTAAGGACGTTATACTATTGCTAAGGTATTGCTAAGGTCATGTAGAGACAGTGAGTATTGCTATGTAGAATCACAGTGTTCAGATGAAATCGGTCTAATGGTATTGTTAAGGTTATGTAGAGACAGTGAGTAATGCTATGCAGGATCACAGTGTTCAGATAAAATCGGTCTAATGGTATTGCTAAGGTCATGTAGAGACACTGAGTAATGCTATGCAGGATCACAGTGTTCAGGTGAAATCGGTCTAATGGTATTGCTAAGGTCATGTAGAGACAGTGAGTAATGCTATGCAGGATCACAGTGTTCAGATGAAATCGGTCTAATGGTATTGCTAAGGTCATGTAGAGACAGTGAGTAATGCTATGCAGGATCACAGTGTTCAGATGAAATCGGTCTGTTGGTATTGCTAAGGTCATGTAGAGACAGTAAGTATTGCTATGTAGAATCACAGTGTTCAGATGAAATCGGCCTGATGGTATTGCTAAGGTCATGTAGAGACAGTGAGTAATGCTATGTAGAGTCACAGTGTTCAGATGAAATCGGTCTGTTGGTATTGCTAAGGTCATGTAGAGACAGTAAGTATTGCTATGTAGAATCACAGTGTTCAGATGAAATCGGTCTGTTGGTATTGCTAAGGTCATGTAGAGACAGCGAGTAATGCTATGCAGTATCACAGTGTTCAGATGAAATTGGTCTGTTGGTATTGCTAAGGTCATGTAGAGACAGTGAGTAATGCTATGCAGTATCACAGTGTTCAGATGAAATTGGTCTGTTGGTATTGCTAAGGTCATGTAGAGATAGTGAGTAATGCTATGCAGTATCACAGTGTTCAGATGAAATTGGTCTGTTGGTATTGCTAAGGTCATGTAGAGACAGTGAGTAATGCTATGCAGTATCACAGTGTTCAGATGAAATTGGTCTGTTGGTATTGCTAAGGTCATGTAGAGACAGTGAGTAATGCTATGCAGTATCACAGTGTTCAGATGAAATTGGTCTGTTGGTATTGCTAAGGTCATGTAGAGACAGTGAGTAATGTTATGTAGAATCACAGTGTTCAGATGAAATCGGTCTAATGGTATTGCTAAGGTCATGTAGAGACAGTGAGTAATGCTATGTAGAATCACAGTGTTCAGATGAAATCGGTCTGTTGGTATTGCTAAGGTCATGTAGAGACAGTAAGTGTTGCTATGCAGAATCACAGTGTTCAGGTGAAATCGGCCTGATGGTATTGCTAAGGTCATGTAGAGACAGTAAGTGTTGCTATGCAGAATCACAGTGTTCAGATGAAATCGGTCTAATGGTATTGCTAAGGTCATGTAGAGACAGTGAGTAATGCTATGTAGAATCACAGTGTTCAGATGAAATCGGTCTAATGGTATTGCTAAGGTCATGTAGAGACAGTGAGTAATGCTATGCAGGATCACAGTGTTCAGATGAAATCGGTCTAATGGTATTGCTAAGGTCATGTAGAGACAGTGAGTAATGCTATGCAGGATCACAGTGTTCAGATGAAATCGGTCTAATGGTATTGCTAAGGTCATGTAGAGATAGTGAGTAATGCTATGCAGGATCACAGTGTTCAGATGAAATCGGTCTGTTGGTATTGCTAAGGTCATGTAGAGACAGTGAGTAATGCTATGCAGGATCACAGTGTTCAGATGAAATCGGTCTAATGGTATTGCTAAGGTCATGTAGAGACAGTAAGTATTGCTATGCAGAATCACAGTGTTCAGGTGAAATCGGCCTGATGGTATTGCTAAGGTCATGTAGAGACAGTAAGTGTTGCTATGCAGAATCACAGTGTTCAGATGAAATCGGTCTAATGGTATTGCTAAGGTCATGTAGAGACAGTGAGTAATGCTATGTAGAATCACAGTGTTCAGATAAAATCGGTCTAATGGTATTGCTAAGGTCATGTAGAGACAGTGAGTAATGCTATGCAGGATCACAGTGTTCAGATGAAATCGGTCTAATGGTATTGCTAAGGTCATGTAGAGACAGTGAGTAATGCTATGCAGGATCACAGTGTTCAGATGAAATCGGTCTAATGGTATTGCTAAGGTCATGTAGAGATAGTGAGTAATGCTATGCAGGATCACAGTGTTCAGATGAAATCGGTCTGTTGGTATTGCTAAGGTCATGTAGAGACAGTGAGTAATGCTATGCAGGATCACAGTGTTCAGATGAAATCGGCCTGATGGTATTGCTAAGGTCATGTAGAGACAGTGAGTAATGCTATGCAGGATCACAGTGTTCAGATGAAATCGGTCTAATGGTATTGCTAAGGTCATGTAGAGACAGTAAGTATTGCTATGTAGAATCACAGTGTTCAGATGAAATCGGTCTAATGGTATTGCTAAGGTCATGTAGAGACAGTAAGTATTGCTATGTAGAATCACAGTGTTCAGATGAAATCGGTCTAATGGTATTGCTAAGGTCATGTAGAGACAGTGAGTAATGCTATGCAGGATCACAGTGTTCAGATAAAATCGATCTGTTGGTATTGCTAAGGTCATGTAGAGACAGTGAGTATTGCTATGTAGAATCACAGTGTTCAGGTGAAATCGGCCTGATGGTATTGCTAAGGTCATGTAGAGACAGTGAGTAATGCTATGCAGGATCACAGTGTTCAGATGAAATCGGTCTGTTGGTATTGCTAAGGTCATGTAGAGACAGTAAGTATTGCTATGTAGAATCACAGTGTTCAGGTGAAATCGGCCTGATGGTATTGCTAAGGTCATGTAGAGACAGTGAGTAATGCTATGCAGGATCACAGTGTTCAGATGAAATCGGTCTGTTGGTATTGCTAAGGTCATGTAGAGACAGTAAGTATTGCTATGTAGAATCACAGTGTTCAGGTGAAATCGGCCTGATGGTATTGCTAAGGCCATGTAGAGACAGTGCGTAATGCTAAGTAGAATCACGGTATTCAGATGGAATCAGTTTGATGATATGGTTAAGGTCATGGATACTCAGTTGTGATGTTAGTTTATTCACAGTTTTCAGTTTGGTTGGATTGCTAAGATCATGTAGAGGCAATCAGTAGTGGTATTAAAGTTAAATCACACCGTTCCGATGGAATCTGTTTAATGGCATGGCCATTGTTTTACAGCTGGACCAGCCATACCTCCCGCTGACTCAGCTTACTCAAGAACATAAAGAGTACACTGGGTATAAAAACTTCATCAATGAAGTGGTTTACCAGCTGAATATCGACAAGAGAGGCCGTGGTAGCAGGTTGATCAGGGATGTCTACAGCCTCATCCGATTTCAGCATGGACTCACAGCGGTGGGTATATTTATTTATTTACATTGTTGCTCAAAACCATACTTAATATTTTCTCACTGATACGATGGCGGTTAGTTTTATGGGTGTAGGAAACTTCTGGCAAGTTTTGGCGAGCTTTCCCATGAGTGACGTACAGGTATGTCCACCATATTGGTGGAAGACAATTGGTCTCTAAAGGACGTGAAGCGGAGCGGAGGGATCTAAAAAATCCCTGTCCAAGGCCGGGTTTGAACCCCGCTTCTTGAGTGTTTTCGCGACTGAAAGGTCACTAGACTGTACCCCGTTCCCCTAAGTGGGTAAAGTACATCTTATCTGTGGAGGTAGTTGACCCTGGTTCCTTATTTTTTTCGCTGCTAACAAGTGTGAGGTATTACAATTCTGGGAATTTGATTAAGCGCCTATACATGTGGACATTGATCAGTGATAGTTCCTGACAGTCTGTTTCTTCTTAGACTACGTTGTGCAGCTATAAGACAATCTGTCACATGTTTCAAATGTTTTGAAAGAGGATTCTTAATATCACAATCGTAAACGGCTCAGCCAGTTACTCACCCTTTCCTTTTCTCTTTTAAAATTTTCTTTGAAAAAGAACACGCATCCACTGTTTTCCGTGCCCTTATAATTGATTTATTTATTTTTGTTTATTTGATGTGGTTTTACGCCGTACTCCAGAATATTTCACTTATACGACGGCAACCTGCTTTATGTTGAGAGCAAATCGGACAGAACCCACGACCATTCACATTCACGTGTTAGACCTACTCACGTATGGCCGCGAAGAAGCCAGCATGAGCTCGGCTGGAACTCACAGCGACAGCATTGGCGAGAGGCTCCTGGGTCATTGTACCACGCTGGCGTGCTAAACACCTCAGCCACGGAGTCCACCGATTATAAAAAAAGAAGAAAGTTCATGCAGAGTTGCTGACTATTACGCTGTTTGGACACAGTAATATGTTGATCATTTATTACTTTTTCAGCTGACAACAAAGAAGGAAGACCGCCCCAAAATTGATGGACTGTATCACATGTATACATTGGGCGCTCTCAACCACGATTTCCCTCAGGTAATATTCTTGTTCTTTCTGGTCCCGAGTTTGACCGTCTTGGTACCGGTACACTGTTTCAGCCTATATCCCTGCTTGTTTCATTTTTAACACTGGGGACTTTATAACTGTAGTTTTGAATCTGTCGGATGTAAATAAACGTAGATTAATTGGCTTGATAATACCAAAAGTTTTATAATCTCGAAAATTATGACTTTGTCTCCTTGTCCAGATGTTTAAAAGAAAGCGGGTCAGCTATTCTTTATTTTGGTATGACATTACATTGTATCATGTCAAGTAATATCGCAAACTGTTATACCAGGTGTCATATACAAGGGGGTCATATTGCATTTAAACACATTACAGTTTCAGTTGAGACACGCGTTTCATATTTAGTGACTAAAAAGATGTGTTTATTATGATGCGCACGTGAAATATTTACAGAGTAATGTGGTGTATATATAAAAACAACACAAATAGTATGCATGACTTTGTGTTTATATTAAGTTCAAGATTTCGATAAACATGTAAATGTGTTTACTATAGTAATCATGTGACATTTACTATGTAAAAAATATCTCATGTTTACTAAAGTAAAATGTTTATCGTCTTTTTATACGACAAGCAAAAACAATAATGTTTACTGGACTGTTTGTGTTTACTGAAAATATAAACCACTCACTATGTAGACATTTCGCACGTGCACTATAATAAATACATCTATTTAGTCACTAAAATTGTTTTTACGACTAAACACCAAGGTGTGTGACTAAACTGTGACAGAAATGTGTTTAAAAACGAAACACTTGTTTTTAGTGTGTAAGACTCCTGCATATGAGGTGTCAGGTTTATTTATTTATTTGATTGGTGTTTTACCTCGTGTCATGCCCAGTATTATGTTACTTGTCATACTATACGTCATATATTGTGTGATCTTAGGTGTAGTGTCAGGTGTCTTCGGCGTAGGGTTTCTGTCGTGCAGCAACATGGTGTTGTAGTGACATTTTACCCTGAAATTTGCCTATTTGTCCTGAGACGTCTGTCCTGTTTTTCTCCATTATGAATTATCTATTTTTTAAAGGTATAAGTCCAACGATTGTGCCAGGATTAGGACCCAAGCTCTGTTTGACACCTTTATTTTAAAATTTTTACAGAAGCGTTATATTTTGTGATATTTTCGCCCTCTTTACCGTAACATTTATGAACTTGCCGTTTATTTGGCCGGGAACATTACAATGGGGCCTATTTAGTTTTATTTCTGTTTTTATTGATTGTCTTGATCTTTTAAATGTAATAATGAATTGGCCTTGTAATATCTACTTTAAAACAGATTCCTAGGTTGCTGACTTTGTTGTTAGAAATCCATCTGTTGAATGGGTGATTTTCATTTTTGAAGTGTTCGTTATTTCTTCACTTCAGGAAATGGCATCTGCGTTACAGAACAACTTAAGTGATAATGAAATGAACAGCAACTCATGCTTGCATATTATATGTATTTAAATCTCTTATCGATTTCTTTGCAATTAGTGTACCCATGTAGGCAATGAGCCAGGAGTCTCCCACCAAGGCGGTCGCTGTGAGTTCAAATCCATCTCATGCTGGTTTCCTCTTCAGCTGCACGTGACAAGGCTTGTCAGCAACCTGCGGATGGATGCTCCCACCATAATGCTTGTTTATGGTTTATGGTTTATTTTTTTTTTCAGTTTGACTGGAATCGTTACATCCGTGGTATGTTTTCGCAGCCGGAAATGAACATCACGTTAGCCGATGATCAGCCTGTGTTGGTATACGCACCTAATTATTTTAGGAGAGTTGGGGAATACGTGTCTAACTTTGACAAGAAGTAAGTTGTATGATTAGTTATTTACCTCCGAAGTAACATGAGCTAAGTTTGCTGGTTGTAACTTTATATGATATAACCTCATTCCGTGCAGTCTTATCATTTGCAGAGTCAAGAAACATGTCTCTACACTCTTGAGAAGAAGGGTTCTATATGGAACTAAAAAGGATTATTTGGCTTATTTCGCCTGCAGAACCCTTTTTGGTGCGATAAAGAACCCTTTTGAAAAGGTTAAATATAGAAGCCTTTAGATATGGTTCTTGACCATGAAATGGGCAATAAAAAATTGGTTGGAACACAGGAAACGACTGGGCGTTTCAGAACTATTTCGTGTGGTGCAGATGAATAGGGATCAATACAGAACCCACGAGAGTGGCAAAGAACCCATTTTGAACATTTTTTGTTTAGAGTGTGATTATTTAAAGTATGATTACCCATTCTGTGCTTCATCTATTTTTCCCTCCTCCCCCCCCCCCCAAAACAACAACCATCACACGTCTGAGTAACACCTATAATTGGTCAATGACGATGGTGTGGCCGATTGCGTACTGTAACGTTTGATGAAGACTATTTGTCTTCCAAAAATATGACGAAAAAGTCAATACATCATCGTGAGAAAGTTAGTCAGTAACTTGGCAGAGGACTTTGGTTTATGTTCGACACTGAGGTTTCCTCCACCAACAAAAGTGACCACCATTGTAAAAGTAAAGATCCTGGGGTGTGGCGTCATTCAACCAAGCAAAGAAACCATGTTTTAACAGCAGACATCCAGCAAGCGAACATCATTATACGGCCACTTGGGAAGCTAATCTTCACATAATTCTAGAAATCACGCTGAGGATTATTATTTATTTACTTATTTATTTTGATTATGTTTTACGCCGTACTCAAGAATATTTCACTTATACGACGGCAGCCAGTATTATGGTGGGAGGAAACCGAGCAGAGCCCGGGGGAAACCCACAACCATCCGCAGGTTGCTGGTAGACGTTCCCACGTACGATTGAAGAGGAAGCCAGATGTACACACACAGCAACCACATTGGTTAGAAACTCTTGGGCCATTGCGCCGCTAGGTTATGTTGAGGGATGTTCATCCCTGAACATACGTACTGACGCATCGCTGATTGGCCTTTGAATGGACAACGTATGTTGCGGCAAATTGAACTTTGAAGAAACACTTTCTGATGGCTGTATATATCTCCTTCCATTTTAAATTACTAAGCCTTGTACATGTTTATAGATCGTTTCCATGACATCTTCTTCCACGTGAATGCATTGTTGTCATTTTTAAAAAAAAAAAAATACCTTTCACGATTTCGTACAAATGCAGGGAGGTCAAAATATTTACAAACCTGGAATGGTCGATAAGGGCCTTTGCTCTTCATGGTCAGCGTCTCACTCACCAACACCTGGGGCTGAAGGAACAGTTAGAATGTGATGGTAATCATCCGTCATTACAATTACCTTATAATAGTCTAGTGTGAGTTACTCCAGTCCATCACTACAATATACCACAAACTCATCCGTTACTCTCCTTTCATTCCAGCACTGTGAAGGACTACATGCGATGGAAATTCATTGAGGGTTATCTCCCCTACATGGCTGAGCGTTTTCGTACTGCGCGACGCAAGCTTCTAAAGGTTAGACACACTTGTTGCCACTCTGTCCATATCCACAACCATGACCTGCTTTTATTTATTAGTCCACTACCGGTACCGGAGGGGACTTGGTCAGTCCATCCGGATTTCCGGACCTGTGCCCAAAACGATTCATTGCGCTATATTTATACACGGCTTCACCATGAGAATTCACAGATCGAGGTTCGTGCCGTTTCGTCTACTGTCGATTTTGCTAGTTTTCCTGACATTTTATTTTAATAACTGCTGGTTATTCTAAATTGATGCGTAAATCTGAAGTGTTCTTGTTGTCCATGAACTTTATATGATCCATCACTTCTGAGCCTTAATAAGGGCCCGTGTTGATCATGTTATATACGGCCTCACCCAAGCAAGTTACAGGGGAAAAAAGGGAAGACATAAAAAGAGAAGAAATATTAGTAAACACACCATTAAAAGCTGTATATGGAAATATATTGACTTGTTATCTTAGATTTGTATTCAATGAATTAAATGCAGTCAAACAAGGTGAGCTTTGTGGCTATATTGAACATGCATGTCACCAGTGACGTCACACCGACTCTTTGGTTCTAAAACTGCTATTGAATTAATTAATTTATTTATTTACTTGGTGTTTTTATGCCATAATCAAGAATATTTCACTTATACCACGCCGGCCAGCGTCATGGTGGGCAGGTTACTTCAAAGAGGAAAAGACACTTGAAAACATTTTTTCTACGGTGGGTATTTGGGACCACTTCTTGGTATATATGGTCTTTGCGTGATAATTTTATAAATGAGGATGTAACACATCTTTAATAAATATACTTGCTCTAAACTTTGGTCTTTTTCAGCCGACAAATGTGTTCAACGTAGATTTTGATCATAATTATATTTTTTTATTCATAAATATTATCATAATTCAGATTAAATGCATGTGTTTAATGTAAGTAACAAATTTACATTCAAATAGATTTATTAGACATGAAACACATATTTATTTAGAGCATTTTTGCGCAAAGATGATATATGCCAAATACCCATCATACAAAAATATTTTCAAATACTTCATTTTGATCTTTTTTTAATCAGTTTTATGTTTTGTTCTCCTTTAAAGTCAGGTTAGACTTTTCGTGCACATACACATATTATGTGAGTGAAATGAGTAAAGAATCGCCAGTTGTCAGTACCGCAATTACACCTCTCTATACTGATACATTTTGGGTGAAACGTCAGACTATTATCTCTTCACAGGCCGGCGGTTTCATACTAAAAAGTATAGAACGGTGGAAGATCTGTACTCCGGAAATAGATGCGTTTCTGTTCAACATTACGGGCCGAATGTTCGTGGAGCAAGAGCTTGATTCTGATTCTGTAACAGTGGTGAGTATAGGGAGGGTTTGCGTCTGTATCTATAATAGTGGTGAGTACATTGATGGTTTAGGTCTGTATCTATGATAGTGGTGAGCACGGGGAGGGTTTGGGTCTATATCTATAACAATGGTGAGTAAGGGAAGGGTTTGGGTCTGTACATATGACAGTGATGACTATGTTGATGGTTTGTGTCTGTATCTATAACAGTGGTGAGTACAGGGAGGGTTTGTGTCTGTCTATAACTGTGATGAGAAAGGGTAGGGTTTGGGTCTGTATCTATGACAGTGATGAGTATGGGGAGGGTTTGTGTCTGTATCTATGACAGTGGGTGAATACAGGGAGGTTTTGTGTCTGTATCCATAACAGTGATGAGTACGGGGAGGGTTTGGGTCTGTATTTGTAACAGTGGTAAGTAAGGTAAGGTTTTGGATCTATATATATAACAATGGTGAGTACAGGGAGGGTTTGGGTCTGTGTCTTTGACAGTGGTTAGTATGTTGAGGGTTTGTGTCTGGATCTACAACAGTGGTGAGTATGTTGAGGGTTTGTGTCTGTATCTACAACAGTGGTGAGTACATGGAGGGTTTTGGTGTGTAACTATAACAGTTGTGATATCATAAAACATAAAATATTGGGAGTTTTGCACAAGTTCCTTTAACAAACGTAAGCGTAAGAATGCTAAAACAATGTCTGTGTATGCAGCTGGCAGATGTTTACATTCATATGCCATGAAATCTCGTGTACACGCGAGAAAAGTTCACAAATTTCGTAGGCATGCATGCGAGAAACACTTGCGCGACTACATGTATGTTCCGCTTCCACGTCTTTTTCTAGCCTGCGCGGGTAAAATATCTCGCATATGGAAATTTACCACCATTCTTCACCATTCACACACGGACGGTATGACTCGTCCTTGTGCACGCTTTTGTCCGTTTTCTTCCATACCCATTGAAAAAAAACTTTTTACATGGTCAAGATAGCTAGTGTTAGAAATGCCACATTAAGGTCGTCCATAACTTTACATTAGCACTAAAAGCATTTACGTTAAAACGGATTCCTCCTCACAGGTAGTTAATGTTTGCTTATTACAGACAAAGGAAATGGTGCAAGACATACGCAAAGTGTTCAAAGAGAGAATGCAGGCTGACAGCTGGATGGACAGTAAGACAAAACAGACGGCAATCGAAAAGGTAAGGACACTGGAGAAAACTGACCAAGGAGATATTGTTCCAACTGCAGCGCCGATGAATTTATTTATTTACTTATTTATTTGACTAACGTGAAACGAACACTTCATTAACAAATTTGTAAGTTATACGGCTGTGGTCAGATGTATGAATGAAGGAAACTTCTGTGTTTGGAGAAAACGGCCACCTTAATTAAGACAGGTAACTGTCGTACCTGGCAAATTTCCTTACTTAGATTGGCGACCAATCCAGCGCTCTTATTCTATTATCCATAATCGGAAAGGTGCTTATCACTTGAAGCTTTGAAACGGGATGTAACTCAGTCGGTAAGGTTTGCGACTGCTAACAGCGAAAAACACAAGGAGCAGGTTCAAAACCGCCCTTGGACAGGAAATGTGTAGCTTCGATTTTTACTATTCGTTGGGATATTCATGACAATAAGCATGTACGTCACACGCAGGAAAGATCGTTAGTAAGTTACCAAAAATGCGTGGTTTACCCCTTTGTTTCCTCCACTGCCATCAAATTCTTGGGTGTGCTTTTAAACAAAAAAAAATTCAGTCAACCAATCAATCATTACCCTTAAGCATCCAGTATTCATGTACATAAAGATGTTACCGGTATCCCTTTCAGCCTAAAACTATTCGCGAGCATATTAGATATACCCTGTGATGTATCCAGTATCTATATGCGTGGAAAAGTTGTTTATCCCCTGCAGCCTTACGCTATCCTCGAGCGAAATGAATAAGGCTATCTGTGTTTGTAGTTGCCTGTCCCGTTCAGCTTGGTACTATCCGTCTACAGACTGAATAACCTATGTGATTACATTGTTGATGTTCATGGTTGCTTGCTCCTTGCAGCTTGATGTTATCGCCTTGAATATTCCATCTGATTACATTGTTGATGTTCATGGTTGCTTGCTCCTTGCAGCTTGATGTTATCGCCTTGAGTATTCCATCTGATTACATTGTTGATGTTCATGGTTGCTTGCTCCTTGCAGCTTGATGTTATCGCCTTGAATATTCCATCTGATTACATTGTTGATGATCATGAAGTTGCTTGCTCCTTGCAGCTTGATGTTATCGCCTTGAATATTCCATCTGATTACATTGTTGATGATCATGAAGTTGCTTGCTCCTTGCAGCTTGATGTTATCGCCTTGAGTATTCCATCTGATTACATTGTTGATGATCATGAAGTTGCTTGCTCCTTGCAGCTTGATGTTATCGCCTTGAATATTCCATCTGATTACATTGTTGATGATCATGAAGTTGCTTGCTCCTTGCAGCTTGATGTTATCGCCTTGAGTATTCCATCTGATTACATTGTTGATGATCATGAAGTTGCTTGCTCCTTGCAGCTTGATGTTATCGCCTTGAATGTTCCATATGATTATATTGTTCATGCTCATTAAGTTGCTTGTTCTTGCAGCTTGACGCTATCCGCGAGCTGATCGGATATCCCCCGGATATCATGAATGACACCTTGCTGGACCAGCAGTTCGAAGATGTGAGTAGTGATGTGTTGTGAGTTATATGTATATCGTTGTGATGCATTTTACGTAGTATCGTTGTGATATATATAGCGGCTACTAGCATTGTGATGTGTTGAAATACCGTTACAGGATATTAGTAATGTGGATATGGTGTATTTTGAAATGAATAATATGTTGGGGTTATAGGTAATATGGTGGGGTGTTGCACATAATATGGTGGGATTGTTTTATGAGTAACATGGTGGGGTTATAGGTACAGTACGACCCAGGCTAAAAGTCAGTTGTTTACCGTCCACAACCAGCGCGTAGGCCCAACAGTCTTCTGCCACGTGTGTGTGTGTGTGTGTGTGTGTGTGTGTGTGTGTGTGTGTGTGTGTGTGTGTGCGTGTGTGTGTGTGTGTGTGTGTGTGATCGGTCTGAACGGTTCACTGACTCTGTAGGTTACTGTATGTTCAGGTTTGTATGTCCAGGCACTCTTTAGCCCCTCTACCAACCGTCTAGAAGACCTCTAGGAGCGCCCTAGTCTCTGCCTAGTTTTGACTTTAGGTGTGGACTGTACTGCAATATGGTTGTGCTGTATTCTGCGTCATATGGCGGAGTTATGTTATGAGTAATATCATGCTGTTATAAGTAATATGGTGGGGATGTAAGTAATAAGGTGCGACTGTAGTATGCGTGATATGGTGGGGTTATATTCTGCTTAATATAGTGGGGTTGTATTCTGCGTAATATGGTGGAGTGGTGGTATGGGTAACATTATGCAGCTGTATTCTGAGTGACATTGTGGGGATGTATTCTGAGAAACATCGTGGGGTTGTATTCTGAGTAACATTGTGGGGCTGTATTCTGAGTAACATTGTGGGGCTGTATTCTGAGTAACATTGTGGGCTGTATTCTGAGTAACATTGTGGGGTTGGATTCTGAGTAACATTGTGAGGCTGTATTCTGAGTAGTATTATGGGGCTGTGTTTTGAGTAACATTATTTGGCTGTACTCTGAGTAACATTGTGGGGCTGTATTCTGAGTAACATTGTGGGGCTGTATTTTGAGTAACATTATGTGGCTGTACTCTGAGTAACACTGTGGGGTTGTATTCTAAGTAACATTGTGGGGCTGTATTCTGAGTAACATTGTGGGGTTGGATTCTGAGTAACATTGTGGGGTTGGATTCTGAGTAACATTGTGGGGCTGTATTCTGAGTAACATTGTGGGGCTGTATTCTGAGTAACATTGTGGGGTTGGATTCTGAGTAACATTGTGGGGCTGTATTCTGAGTAGCATTGTGGGGATGTATTCTGAGTAACATTATTTGGCTGTTCTCTGAGTAACATTGTGGGGCTGTATTCTGAGTAACACTGTGGGGCTGTATTCTGAGTAACATTATGTGGCTGTACTCTGAGTAGCATTATAGGGTTGTATTCTGAGTAACATTGTGGGGCTGTATTCTGAGTTACATTGTGGGGTTGGATTCTGAGTAACATTGTGGGGTTGGATTCTGAGTTACATTGTGGGGCTGTATTCTAAGTAAAATTGTGGGGCTGTGTTCTGAGTAACCTTATGTGACTGTACTCTGAGTAACATTGTGGGGCTGTATTCTGAGTAACATTGTGGGGCTGTATTCTAAGTAACATTATGTGGCTGTATTCTGAGTAACATTGTGGGGTTGGATTCTGAGTAACATTGTGGGGCTGTATTCTGAGTAGCATTATGGGGCTGTATTCTGAGTAACATTATCAGTCTGTACTCTGAGTAACATTGTGGGGCTGTATTCTGAGTAACACTGTGGGGCTGTATTCTAAGTAACATTATGTGGCTGTGTTCTGAGTAACATTGTGGGGCTGTATTCTGAGTAACATTGTGGGGTTGTATTCTGAGTAACATTGTGGGGGTTGTATCCTGAGTAGTATTATGGGGCTGTATTCTGAGTAACATTATCAGGCTGTACTCTGAGTAACATTGTGTGGTTGTATCCTGAGTAACATTGTGGGGCTGTATCCTAAGTGATATTGTGGGGGTTGTATCCTGAGTAACATTGTGTGGTTGTATCCTAAGTGATATTGTGGGGGTCGTATCCTGAGTAACATTGTGTGGTTGTATCCTAAGTGATATTGTGGGGGTTGTATCCTAAGTAACATTGTGTGGTTGTATCCTAAGTAACATTGTAGGGGTTGTATCCTGAGTATCATTGTGTGGTTGTATCCTGAGTAACATTGTGGGGTTGTATCCTGAGTAATATTGTGGGGCTGTGTTCTGAGTAACATTGTGGGGTTGTATTCTGAGTAACATTGTGGGGGTTGTATCCTGAGTAACATTGTGGGGTTGTATCCTGAGTAACATTGTGGGGCTGTATCCTAAGTGATATTCTGGGAATTTATTCCGAATAATTTTTTGGGGTTGTATTCTTGGTAAAATCGTGGAGTTCTAGATACATATTTTTTTCAGTAATATAATTTAATATTTAAATTGCAGTTGATCATCACGGACCATTTCTTTGATAATATAGTGGCTGCTGTAAAAAGGCGACATTGGTCCATCTTGCAAAGCCTTCGTCAGCCAGCAGTTCGTGACCGGTGAGTATTTAATTGTAATACGGTTGTACGGTCGTGTGGTAGAACGTTATAACAATAAGAGCCTGTACAACAGTTCAGTTGTAGTTAGATTTACATTTACCACTATATCTATATACGTGAAAACGTCGTCGTATAAGTGAAAAAAATCTTGAGCATGGCATGAAACAATCCAATACGTGAAATCAATTCGCAGTACTATGGCTAGAATGGAAATACACCAACAGTAACAAGAATATCTCCGGGGAAAGAATCAATGATAATGACATTTTCCCACCTCCTTTAAAGATGCAGTATAAATACGCCAACATGCGGGATTTTATGGTATTCCAGTAAAGGAGCACGATAAATATACCAGCATGTGGATGAATACATGGTTATGCAATGACATTCCTGTAACGGTGCACCACAAACGGTACCAGCATGTGGATGAATACATGGTTATGCTATAACATTCCTGTAACGGTACACCACAAACAGTACCAGCATGAGGATCGTTACATGGTTATGCTATTACATTTCTGTAACGGTGCACCACAAACAGTACCAGCATGAGGATCGTTACATGGTTATGCTATGACATTTCTGTAACGGTGCACCACAAACAGTACCAGCATGGGGATCGTTACATGGTTATGCTATGACATTTCTGGAACGGTGCACCACAAACAGTACCAGCATGGGGATCGTCACATGGTTATGCTATGACATTCCTGTAATGGTGCACCACAAACAGTACCAGCATGGGGATCGTCACATGGTTATGCTATGACATTCCTGTAACGGTGCACCACAAACAGTACCAGCATGGGGATCGTTACATGGTTATGCTATGACATTTCTGTAACGGTGGACCACAAACAGTACCAGCATGGGGATCGTTAAATGGTTATGCTATGACATTCCTGTAACGGTGCACCACAAACAGTACCAGCATGGGGATCGTCACATGGTTATGCTATGACATTCCTGTAACGGTGCACCACAAACAGTACCAGCATGGGGATCGTTACATGGTTATGCTATGACATTCCTGTAACGGTGCACCACAAACAGTACCAGCATGGGGATCGTTACATGGTTATGCTATGACATTCCTGTAACGGTGGACCACAAACAGTACCAGCATGGGGATCGTCACATGGTTATGCTATGACATTCCTGTAACGGTGCACCACAAACATTACCAGCATGGGAATCGTCATGGCATTCCAGTAACGATGGACTATACGTATACCAGCATGGGGACCTGCATATACACCCCCTAAGACCATGGCTTAAACAGGTAAAATGCGATGCTGTTAACTGCAATTTTTGTGGACGTTACTTCGTCTAAAATGACGAAATCATTCTACAGGATTCAGAATATGTCATCTCACAGATGTTATTATTTTGTGGATTTCTTCGTTTCAGATGGGACCACGGTGCGACGACTGTGAATGCGTTTTACAAGTCTGAGAATAACATTATTGGTAGGCCTGATAGACGATCTACAATTTTCTTCTAAATTACACCTACATTGCACAGGCTAATAGACAAAGCGTATTTGAGCTGTAATCAGAGAAATGCAGTTTTCACAAATCTTCGCAAAGCTGTTTTCTCTCAACTTCTTTCAAAGAATCATTAAGAAAAGTTTCAATTTAAAACGAGTTGGCTCTCCATGAAGAAAAAAGCGACAAAAGCCCTTAAGACATTTTTCACTTTAAGCGACAAGATTTATAAAATAAAAAAAAGTTCAGGAAAATCGATTTATGAAGTTTATTTTGTGCATGTTGGCAGTTTCACGCCGTTGGTTGCTTTTTAAAACTATGTTGAAGTTAAGTCTTCATAATACAGCAGAAAAATCAAAGATCAATTGTGCAAAGCACCGTGGCTTGGCATGAGAACGTTTATTGTGTGCAAACCACTGTGGCTTTACATGAGAACGTTTATTGTGTGCAAACCACTGTGGCTTTACATGAGAACATTTGTTGTGTGTATGCTTAAGTTTTGTCCACAAAGCTCCAAGACTGCTGGGTTTCCATCTGTGGTTTTATGTCAGGAGGTTTGACAAGTACATGATGGAGTGGTGTCCACAAAGCTCCAAGATTGCTGGGTTTCCATCTGTGGTTTTATGTCAGGAGGTTTGACGGGTACATGATGAAGTGGTGTTCACAAAGCTCCAAGATTGCTGGGTTTCCATCTGTGGTTGTTTGCCAGGAGGTTTGACAGGTACATGATGAAGTGGTGTCCACAAAGCTCCAAGATTGCTGGGTTTCCATCTGTGGTTGTATGTCAGGAAGTTTGACGGGTACATGATGGAGTGGTGTTCACAAAGCTCCAAGATTGCTGGGTTTCCATGTGTGGTTGTTTGTCAGGAAGTTTGACGGGTATATGATGAAGTGGTGTTCACAAAGCTCCAAGATTGCTGGGTTTCCATCTGTGGTTGTTTGTCAGGAGGTTTGACAGTTACATGATGAAGTGGTGTCCACAAAGCTCCAAGATTGCTGGGTTTCCATCTGTGGTTTGATGTCAGGAGGTTTGACAGGTACATGATGAAGTGGTGTTCACAAAGCTCCAAGATTGCTGGGTTTCCATCTGTGGTTGTTTGTCAGGAGGTTTGACGGGTACATCATGAAGTGGTGTCCACAAAGCTCCAAGATTGCTGGGTTTCCATCTGTGGTTGTTTGTCAGGAGGTTTGACAGTTACATGATGGAGTGGTGTCCACAAAGCTCCAAGATTGCTGGGTTTCCATCTGTGGTTGTATGTCAGGAGGTTTGACAGGTACATGATGGAGTGGTGTTCACAAAGCTCCAACATTGCTGGGTTTCCATCTGTGGTTTTATGTCAGGAGGTTTGACGGGTACATGATGGAGTGGTGTTCACAAAGCTCCAAGATTGCTGGGTTTCCATCTGTGGTTGTATGTCAGGAAGTTTGACAGGTATATGATGATGTGGTGTCCACAAAGCTCCAAGGTTGCTGGGTTTCCATCTGTGGTTGTATGTCAGGAGGTTTGACGGGTACATGATGGAGTGGTGTTCACAAAGCTCCAAGATTGCTGGGTTTCCATGTGTGGTTGTTTGTCAGGAAGTTTGACGGGTATATGATGAAGTGGTGTCCACAAAGCTCCAAGATTGCTGGGTTTCCATCTGTGGTTGTATGTCAGGAGGTTTGACGGGTACATGATGAAGTGGTGTTCACAAAGCTCCAAGATTGCTGGGTTTCCATCTGTGGTTTGATGTCAGGAGGTTTGACAAGTACATGATGAAGCGGTGTCCACAAAGCTCCAAGATTGCTGGGTTTCCATCTGTGGTTGTTTGTCAGGAGGTTTGACAGTTACATGATGAAGTGGTGTCCACAAAGCTCCAAGATTGCTGGGTTTCCATCTGTGGTTGTATGTCAGGAGGTTTGACGGGTACATGATGGAGTGGTGTTCACAAAGCTCCAAGATTGCTGGGTTTCCATCTGTGGTTGTATGTCAGGAAGTTTGACAGGTATATGATGAAGTGGTGTCCACAAAGCTCCAAGATTGCTGGGTTTCCATCTGTGGTTGTTTGTCAGGAGGTTTGACAGGTACATCATGAAGTGGTGTCCACAAAGCTCCAAGATTGCTGGGTTTCCATCTGTGGTTGTTTGTCAGGAGGTTTGACAGGTACATGATGGAGTGGTGTTCACAAAGCTCCAAGATTGCTGGGTTTCCATCTGTGGTTGTATGTCAGGAAGTTTGACAGGTATATGATGAAGTGGTGTTCACAAAGCTCCAACATTGCTGGGTTTCCATCTGTGGTTGTATGTCAGGAGGTTTGACAGGTACATGATGGAGTGGTGTTCACAAAGCTCCAAGATTGCTGGGTTTCCATCTGTGGTTGTTTGTCAGGAAGTTTGACAGGTATATGATGAAGTGGTGTCCACAACTTGGACTTCGAGAAGCCTTTTAGATTATCATTCTTTGTCCAGTTGTAAATCTGATTACTGTGATGTAGATGCATTATTTCTGAGAACGGCCTGACTGTCCTCTTACTTGCAAGTAGAAGTTATCTCCTTATCGTCCACAGTAATTCCGGCTGGCATTTTGAGGAAACCGATTTTCAGCTTGGAGTATCCGAAGTAAGTATAAGAACTGATTAAATTCTGCAGCTATAGAGTATTGTGCCGCTTTGGAGTATTTTGCCGCTCTGGAACATTGTATCGCTCTGGAGTAATGTGCAGACATCATTGGCACCATTGAGTATTGTACTGCTGTCGAGTGCTTTGCTTCTATTAAATATTGTGCCGCCATCAAGTATATGTGCCACTGTCGAGTATTCTGCAGCTCTGGAGTATTGTGCACCTCTGGAGTTTTGTACGCTATCGAGTATTGTTCCTGTTTGGTTTATTCTACCGCTCCTGAGTATTGTGCTGCTATCGAATATTGTGCCGTTATCAGGTATTGTGATGTTCTGGATTATTGTACCACTCTTGAATATTTTGCTGCTAACAAGTATTGTGCCGTAATCGAGAAATGTGTCGCTCTCCATTATTGTACCACTCATGAGTGTTGTGCTGCTGTCGAGTATTGTGCCTTCATCTCTCGAATAATATGTCGCTATATAGCATTGTTATGTTTTTGTTTGAGAATTTTGATGCTATCGAGTATTGTGCCTTTATCTCGCAAACAATGTGTCGCAATATAGCATTGTTCTGCTGTTGAATCTTGTGCCGCAATCAAGTAATCTGCCGTTATCGAGTATTGTGCTGCTATGGCGTATTATGTCGTTATCGAGTATTGTGCCACTCTGAGTATTGTACCACTCTTGAGAATTTTGATGCTATCGAGTATTGTGCCGTTATCTCGCGAATAATGTGTCGCAATATAGCATTGTTCTGCTGTTGAATCTTGTGCGGTAATCAAGTAATCTTCCGTTGTGGAATATTGCGCTGCTATCGAGTCAGTATTTGGGCGCTCTCGAGTATTCTGTATCGTATGGACGTTCTTTTAATATTTTTACAGTTAGAATTTTCTGTTCATTTACCTATGTTTCAACGCAAAATGTAACGCAGCATCTCTGTGTAAAAACATACTACAATAAATGATATATCGGCGAACACATATCAACTGTGCTATTACAAAAATAACAATGTCTTGCAACATCTCTTTAATCTGTAAAAAAACTTAACTTCATTAAAAAATACCAAACATAGGAAATAATAAATCTGAATCAATATATATTGTTATCTATCGATCTTGAAATCGACACAGTGCATAAAGCACTCAGAGCTTCTCACTTTTATCTTGCAGATCTGTGATTTACTCCAGTCTGGGGTTTATAGTGGCTCATGAAATGACCCACGGTTTCGATAACACAGGTGAGTTGTAACAGATAACACCTTCGAGTCGTAACAAATAACACTGGTGAGTTGCAACAGGTAACACAGATCAGATGGAACAGAGAACACATGTGAGTCGTAATCAAATAACACAGGTGAGTTGGAACGGATAACACAGGTGAGTCGTAATCAGATAGCATACGTGAGTCGTGACAGACAACACTGGTGAGTTGTAACAGATAACACAGGTGAGTCGTAATCAGATAACATAGGTTTGTTTATTTATTTGATTGGTGTTTCACGCCGTACTCAAGAATATTTCACTTATACGACGGCGGATAACATAGGTGGGTCGTAATCAGATAACACAGGTAGATCGATACTAATGACAAATGAGTCGTAATCAGATAACACAGGTGAGTCGTAATCAGATAACATAGGTGAGTCGTAATCAGATAACACAGGTTTGTTTATTTATTTGATTGGTGTTTCACGTCGTACTCAAGAATATTTCACTTATACGACGGCGGATAACATAGGTGAGTCGTAATCTGATAACACAGGTAAATCGAAACTAATGACAGATGAGTAGTAATCAGATAACACAGGTGAGTCAAACATATAGCAGGTGAGTCGAACATATAACCCATGTGAGTCGTGTCAGATAATACAGATTTGTAATAGATAACACATATAAGTCGTAATACATAGCACTAAGACAAGTACCGGACAATACAGCTGACTTGTATTAGATAGCACAGATAACGCATGACGCAATAAAAAGCTGAATCACAACCCATAACATAGGTGAGTTCTGCCCAATAAATGTTATCAATGAACTGTCAGTAGTACAAAATTTATTTTAACTTTCTCTAGCCACGGCTGCTATTGAAAACTAAATAGCACGTGGTGTCATCCAAATGAGTTTCGGATCAACATTTGATCATTTGATCAGTTTTTAAGTTTTCACTAAAATCTGACAAAATCAAAAATGGGTATATATTTGATTTAAACGTATAGAAAAACTCATCACAAAAGTTCAGATGAAACAGTGCGTAAAGCTATTTGTAGTTTTCAGTATTTTTTTCCAGTTTTCGTTTTTGAGAAAAGGACACTTAAAAATATTTTTGTACGTTGTGTATTTGGGACAACCTCTTTTGTAGGCCTATAAATTGTCTTCATGTAATAACGTTATAAGTGAGGGTGTAACACATGTTTAATATATATATATATATATATATATATATATATATATATATATATATATATATATATATATATATATATATATATATATATATATATATATATATATATATATATATATATATATATATTTGCACTAAAAGTTGTTTTTTTCAGCTACCAAATAAGTTCAAATTGGATTTTGATCATATTCATATTTTTAATACATTCATAAGTCTTATCATAATGTGATGCATATGTTAGGATGTAAGCAACACATTAACATTCAAATAAATTTATTAGACGTGCATTATATCCTTATTTACAACATTATAATGCGAAGACGATATATGCCATGAGGTGGTCCCAAATACCCACCATACAAAATATTTTCAAGTAGGCCTACACTTTTCTCCTGAAAGAAAAAAAAAACGAAGAAAAAATAATAGAGACCATATTTCCAAATGAAGTTTTCACGCTCTTTCATCCGATTTTGGCATCATTTTTAACTTTTCTTCTCCTTTAAAGGTCTGCATTCACGAGGGTATGTATGGTAAATGTGTGCTAACCTGCTCTTGAACAGATATTTGTTATACTTCCTCCTATCACTGCTGGAAGAGACCTTGCTGATGATAATAAGCAGTCGAGGGCGCTCTTGGGACGGTTGCTTAGCCTTATGTTCGTTAAGGCTACTTGCTTTTCACTAACATTTGTCTGTAAATCAGGCCTTGGAAAGTTCGTTGATGGTTTACCCAGAGTGCTCGGGTTTTCTCCAGCCATAAAACTGCCCTCCGTCTCGCGTGAAATATTATTTAATACGCTATTATTAGCAAGAATCAAGTCAATAAATACATACGTCGTGCTGCCTTCCTCTCCAACCGTACCGTTACCTCCGGGCTCTGCCCTGTTTCCTCCCACCATAATGCTGGCCGCCGTCATATGTGAAATGGTCTTGAGTACAGAGTGAAACACCAATCAAACAAATAAAACACCAATCAAATAATTAAGTAAATCAATAAATACACATGAACTCAAGTAACAGTTTTTTCTGTTAACAGGCAGGAAATTTGACAAAGAAGGTAACTTGGTTGATTGGTGGTCGGAAACCGCCGAGGCGAGTTACAGGCAGAAAGATCGGTGCTATGTGAACCAATACTCCTCGTATACCATTAAAGATTACACTAAGGTATGACGAATAGAAATCCGTGACATTATGTCCGGTAATTATCAAATGCCGTAAGTAAAGTACCATTTTCTCGTGAAAGTACCTCAGGCATAACAGGCATTTCTTGTCTGAAGATACGTAGGTTTCTTGCTCCCAGAATAGATAAGAAGACTAGGTCCCGCAGGAACGTTGTGTCATTTATGCACTACATACCAACCATTAAGGTGGCCTTCGTGGTCGAGGTGGTCAGTGTGCCAAAAAGGCGCAATGACCAATGCAGTCGTTGTAAATGAATAAATCAAAGGAAATAATTAATGGAGCGTCCACCTCGAAGTCGGGAGACCCGGGATCAGTCGGGTCACACCAAAGACTAAAAATGTCACTTGTTGATGCCTCGGTTGGTGCTCAGCACTCAGAGGTTAGAGGAAGGAAACAGGACTGGTTGGCCCCATGTCAGTATAATGTGACTGGGTGGGATGTCATGTCTGGTGTCTTCGGCACGATACTTCAGTGCGGACAGCACTTTGGCGGCATGGACTCGCTCTAAAACACAAATTATCGTAAAAATTTGTTTAATTTTACACAGAATTAAAGCAAGTTATTTTACCACCGCATCTCGTCAGGTACCTGACAAAAGGTGGTGATTTGAAAACCGCAGTAGACCCGACAGGGTGTAGATTTGAACTCACGACTTCTTAGGTCGTTGGTCAAGAGATCAGTCTTATTTAACAAATCACCGGTTTTTGCTTCTTGTATATTTCAGGTAAATGGTACGAAAACGCTGGGGGAGAACATAGCGGACAACGGGGGCATACGTGACGCTTTCATGGTAAAACATTTATGACGTCTATTACCGCTAAGGAGAGTTCCAATTCACACATTGATTCATTAACTCGATTTCTAGACCCAGTTGTATAAAGATACCATCTTTTGAAGCTGTTTGAATCAACTCAAATCGTCCGGTATTTGTACATAGGTGCTTAAAAATGCACTTGATATTCGTCGCTAGCGTACTCGGCAGTTTCGGGTGCTGGCTATAGTATAGGAAGTTTTGAACATCCAAAATCTTTGCAAGGATCAGGAAGTGACAAATAACGTTGGGCTAAATGGGCGAATTGTTGACATTTGCAGATTTGTCCTACAGGGCAATGAAACTACGATATTTGAGGGCCACACGTATTCTGGTTACTTTTCTTGGTAGCAGCGATGCCGGGGTTCAACTCGGTATTTCCGGCCTAGTTTCACATCCATTTACTTGAATGGTGTCTTTATGCATTTAGATATAAACAAGTTGCATGCAATTAGAAAGCGTGCATTCTTCCTAGCCGTTAAAACAGTGTAATTCACTATATAGCATGATAATGTGGCAGATGTAGCACAGGTGAACGATTTTCAGCTTTATATAAAGTAGATATATGGCCCTTTTCACTCAGGTGTACAGTTATAACGATTTTTTTGTCACGCGAGCTGCAAATATGGGGAAAATTGCAGCTTTTGCGCGTGCTTACGTCATTCCCTGCTATATAAAATTTGTCTCCTTGCCTTAGGATGATGCTACGCCTTATGACTGCGTCTCCAGATGAATTTGTTAAAGAGAAATACCAACTTCCGATTTCGAGGGTTTCACTTCTGGTTTTTGCCAAAATTATACATGCGGAATGAGCCTCCAAATCTGCATCAGATAGACTATTTCCCAGAGAGAAATTTTCAAAGGTGTAGAAATTATTAGCATAGAAGGAGTTTTTTTAGCCACTTGACATTTTCAGCCAATAGTCCTCATGGACAAATTGAACATGCCCAGCTGTGCAAGTGCCGTTTCAATTTCTGATCAATCGTGTTAGCCGTTCTGGAGAAAATGGGATTATTTCATTTTGCATAAAATCCAACATGACGGCCAACTTACACGATCAAGTTACCAAAATTTCAAGTACTTCTTAAAACCTAGATGGTTTAAACCCCTAATTACTCGTCGACCAAACAGTCTATTCTGCCTCAGTTGTGTGTTTTACCCTCTCTCGGGTCGGTTTGCTACAGTCTTAAATATTACCATCTTCATATACGTCAGATATTCTTAAGTATGACAACAAACACACATCGATTAAATTATCACGTGATATGGGTGTTTGCAGGCATACACGGAATGGGTTAATCGTCAGGCAAAGGTCTCGACCGTGCCGTTTTTAGGACTTACAAATAACCAGGTGTTTTACCTGGCATTTGCACAGGTAAGTACAGTGCTTTAATTCCATTGACAACGTGCATTTGTGCTATGGCGTTTCAAAATCCATTTGATGGAATACGACTTATCATGTCGGATGGAGGCTCGCTCAACTTAAATGATCACCTGCCAATATATTTCCCACTAGTATTTCTTTAACATCCTTTGTGTCCCAATCAATACCTTTTCATTATTGTCAGTTTGTTCACCTTAAATGATCAGCTGCCAACTTACAACGCGTGCAACGTTTTCATCGTTGTGCACCTAAAATTATTAGCCGCTACATTTAAGATGTTACATTATATTACATTCAAATATGGGATATCAAAGGTAAACTAATTTATATTATGTAGACTCTTACCTTATCACGTTTGCTGCTCGGTTTTAACAAACTGCAATGCTGACGTCGTATAAGTTAAATATTCTTTAGTATCACGTTTTTGTGTCTCTCAACAAGACAATATTCCTATGTTTTTCAAACAAGGTGTATATCTGACAGTGTTTTGTCGCTGATTTGTTTTTTTCACTACAGCGTTGGTGTGAGACTCGAGGCAGCAAGTTCGCTTCATATGACGCCAAGAAAAACCTGCACAGCCCAGGAGAATTTCGGTAGGCCTTTTATGTCAAGCATTACATCTCCTAGTTGCTTGAACTATAGGGCCTTGTCCGTTGAAAATATTCCATATCTATCACTGTGTAAAAGGCATGCGTTTACTTTTGTGTAGTCGTATGCATTCCACAACTATGCGGCACAGTTACTATGCGGCCTTTTCGAGAGACTTGGGCTCCGCAGTACTGTCCACAATTACGAAGTCGATAGAATGAACATTTGTGGAGAAAATCGAATGAGTTTCGTATGTTTTATTCAGATATGTTACCGTCACGTACTAGATTAAAGTCTCTTGAATTTCCCAGGATATTCTGATAAACTCATTTTTACAGCTACCGTAAACGGCCTGCTTTGTAAGTTACCGATTTGTTTATCTGGTTAGTCTTTAACCCCCGTAATCAAGATTTTTTCTCGCTGAGTATACTGCCAGCTATCTCCAGCTACTTGACAAACTGCCTGACTTAAAGCCACATCGAAGTGTGTAACATCATTTGTAAAGGTAAACGTCATACAGTGAATGGTGTGTACTTTCACAACTGTGTCTCACTTTGCCAATCTACGTGTCACGCACGTTGTTCCAATACACCCGAACCTAGCCACGTTGTGTAAACTGGAATTAAAGCTGAATTGAATTAAAGTTGGACGCATTTGTTTCTGTATATCTGCTGTACAGTGCCCAAGCTTCACCGTGTGGCACTATGTAGGTGGATTGTATATTCTTGCGTGTTCACACGGTGAATAGACAACGCTAATGTTCTGTTTTGATTTTTTTTTGCAGTGTTAAAGGGACTTTGCAGAACTCCAATCATTTCGCTCAGACATTCAGCTGCGCATCTGGAACACTCATGAATTTTCGAAGCAAAAAGTGTCGCATCTGGTAAATCTCTGTCGCCAGAAATGGCGTATTTGGTAGATCTCTGTCATCAAAAATGTCGCATGTAGTAAATCTATGTGGTTGTAAGTGCCGTATTTGTGGTCTTAAATCTCTATCGACAGAAGTGTCGTATTTTGGTAAATCTTTCTCATCAGAAGTATCGTATATTGGTAAATCTTTGTCGTCAGAAGTGTCGTATTTGACAAATCTTTGTCGCTAAAGGTACCGTATTTAGTAAATCTCCGCACGCAGAAGTGTTGTATTTAATAAATCTTTGTCGACAGAAATATCGTATTAGACAAATTTCTGTATTGTGTTATTTAGAGTACATCCCTATCGTAAAAACTATATTATTTGGTAAATCTGTGTCGTCAAAGGTATCACATTTGGTAAATTTCTGTCGTTTTGGAAAAATTTCTGTGCTAAGAAAAATTAAGTTGAGTACATCTCTGTCGTCGGATGTGTTGTGGGAGGTAAATCCATGTTGTCTTAGATATTATTTCCTCGTCGGTTGAAACGTCATATATACTTTACGACAATAAACGTCACATATACTTACCACAATAAACGTCATATATACTTTACCACAATAAACGTCACATATACTTACCACAATAAACGTCATATATACTTTACCACAATAAACGTCCACAATAAACGTCATTTATACTTTATCACAATAAACGTCATATATACTTAGTACAATAAACGTCATATATATTTTACCCACAATAAACGTCATATATACTTACTACAATAAACGTCATATACAATTTACCGCAATTGTCATGTACAGTTTACCCCAGCCACCAAAACTGTTATATATGATGGAAGTGTTGTATATCACAGCCAAAAGTGTTGCATATGATAATTTTCGGGACACTCTTTTGTGTGTGATTTTTTGAGGCCAAAAGTGCTGCTTTAAATTGTGATAGTTCCAAAAGTGCGGCTTTATGTGGTGATGTCTCAGAACTAAAGTGGTGCTTTATATGGTGATATCTCGGTATAAAGAGTGCTGCTTTATATGACGATATCTCAGAACTAAAGTGCGGATTTATGTGGTGATATCTCAGAATTAAAGTGGTGCTTTATATGGTGATATCTCGGTATAAAAAGTGCTGCTTTATATGACGATATCTCAGAAATAAAGTGCTGCTTTATATGACGATATCTCAGAACTAAAGTGCTGCTTTATATGGTGATATCCCAAAACCAAAGTGCTGATCTGTATAGTCATGTCTCGGAACCAGAGTGCTGATTTATGTGGTGATATTTCGGAATCAAAAGTACTGTTGTTATTTGTTCAAATCTCTTAATGAGAACTGTTTTATTCGATTATCCCTGCTGTTAGAGCCTGCCGTATTCTGGACGACATAATTCTCTGAGATCACACACAGTCTCCTTCCTGCTGTGTCCGAATCGTTTATGGTATATTTTGTACTCTTTATTCCTCTGCTATTGTAATTCAGGAATCTTTTGTAGAAAGTCAGCCAAACCATTCTACCCGGCATGGAGTGGTTCTTACCACTGCTGTCCCTGTGGGACACACGAGTTATATTATAACACGGATCTGTCTCATCATGGATTTTTATTCTATAAAAATAGTATTTTCTTCATTTCAAATAAGTTGTTTTAGTAATAATTAATTTATTGTAATTTGATAATCTATCTTTCAAACATACGCTTGTCATAAACAGGAAACATCACTTTTTCTTTATATGGGCTAATTAAATCATTAAATTTATTCAACTGTTTGAAAAAACAATTTTTGGATGTTTATTTTTTACCAATTACGATTCAATAAAACGCTCTGCTTTGCTTAAAAATTGCGAATATTTTTTGTGTATATTTCATTATATATTTGCGGCATGAAAGTATACTTCAACTTCAACATTCATGGAGAGTAACATAAAGTCTAATATTTACAAAATTCTATGCCAACAAAGTGGCAGTTGTATCTATCTAAGCTGCAGGCTGTGCAACTTGCAGTCACCCAAGTCAAAGGTCCAGAACTTACAGGCCGTCCAAGTTACTGTCTCCCAACCTGTGACCACGGAAGTTGGAGGCCGTCAAAGTTGCACGTTGCATTGGAGCCAAAATAAATTAAACCGAAGTTCAAAACGGAGGATTAGTATAGCGTCCATAGCCACCCACATACATACATACAGACGGACAGACAGACAGACAAACAAACATTTCCGAAAATATATATAGACATTCACTATATTCATGATTGAACAGATGACCGATTTGTGCAGAGAAAAATGATTGATATTAATAAAACAAAGCAGGTTTTACGTCCCCTGACTTCAACAAGAATATTATGCCCCCCCCCCCACCCCGAGATACAAGACAACATATATACAGTAAGAGAGTGAGTGGTGTCAACAACAGGCAACAATGTAACATAGATAGTAACTTCAGGGTAATGGCTTCAGGGTTTAAGGCGGTCACTGTCTAATCTGATGAGGTCATTGTAGGCGCTCGGTAGGTGGTACCCGCTGTCTCGGTTAAGCTGTGGATTGTGTCGTCGGATCATGATGGCTTCCGGCAGTTTCCTTCTTTTATAGTCTGACTGGTTGTTTTGTAGGGTATGAACTGTGTTCCAGTGGAGTTAATCACAATTAATGCAGTACACAGATCCTTTGGGTTCTTCCCTATGGGTTGGCTGTTTTTTCCATTGGCTTTGAGTAAGGTTTTAAGGTTAGAGGCGGAGGTAAACGTTGTTTGTATGTTCAGTTTGTCATGCAGGAGTCTTCTTATCTGGTACCTTGGGGTGCCTATATACGGAATGGTTATATATACTACCGGGCAAAAGAAACGTATAACCTTGTTCAGCACCACAAGAAAGAGAAAGAAAGACAGACAGTATCAACATGATAAGCATTATATTGCAATAAACCATTTTCCAAGTTCTGTTCAAAAATTCAAAGCCATATGGATATTACACTTGCTGTCAGGCCGAGTAAACAAGGCATGGGGTAAATCTGAAAAATTACACAAATGCAAGTAAAGGGACTCCCTTAAAAAGGTGTACCTAATGTCCTATCATGTCATCAGACAGATCGTTAGTAGCGTGTGTGAGCACCCATTGCATCAATTAAAGTCAAAATAAGTCTCCTCATGGAAGTCGTCAGCCGCCGGATGACGTCATCAGGAATTCTGTCCCACCCCTCAAATAAAGCCTGTTCGAGCTGTTGCCTGTTTTGTGGGGGAGGGACGCGTTGCCTAAGACGTCGATCAAGATGATCCCACAGGTGCTCTAAGGGATTCATGTCTGGCGATCGTGCTGGCCAAGGCAGTACGTTGACATCAACGGTGTCCGGATTATTTAGTACAACTCTGGCGGTATGAGGTCGTGCATTGTCCTGCTGCAAAAGGATACCCCTTTGCTGTTGATGCACGAATGGCACCACAACAGGTTCCAATATTTCATCTCGGTATCTTTGGCCAGTCAGATTTCCCTGGATGATGACCAATCTCGTTCTCACCTGTCCACAAATTCCGCCCCATACAAGCACCCAACCAGCACCAAAAGGGTGGACATTCTGAATGCAGTTTTGTGCCAATCGCTCTCCCCTGCTTCGATACACACGAATTCGACCATCATTTCTGAAGAGGTTATATCGGCTTTCATCAGTGAACAGCACCCTTTCCCAGTCTCGTCGCTGCCATCGACGTACAACTCTTGCCCAACGCAGCCTGTTTTGACGGTGTAGAGGAGTCAATGCCATTCCACGGAAGGGGCGATAGGCTCTGATACCACTCACGCGGAGTCGTCGTAAGACTGTGCATTTGCTGATGGGGTGTCCCAGTGCCGTTTCCGCCGTTGACGTCGCCGTCACAAACCGGTTACGCAGGTGGATTGTGCGGATGTACCGGTCTTCGTCAGGCGTTGTAACACTTGGCCTGCCCGATCTTGGACGATCTTGTGACCCAACAGTCTCTGATGGTGGCTTGACTGCAATTGAATGTTCTGGCAATGTGGTGTTGGCTGGCCCCCATGTCGGCCATACCAGTGGCTCTATCACGTTCTGCTTGTGTGAGTCTTGGCATCTCTTAGATGTTTTTTATTGTATTGCACCCTTACCATGTGCTACATCGGTATTTATACGGCGGTCATTATCGAGAATTTTCAACAGGGCCCGAAACTCTGTTTTCCCGATTTTTCATGATGTCTTACACCAATTTCAATGAATCTCGTTAAAAAGTGACGTGCACACAGGGTGCTTATGTGCAAACGTATTCGCACAACGTTCAAACTTATTCAACTTATATTTCCATAGAAAAAACTGCATTTAAAAGTTATACGTTTCTTTTGCCCAGTAGTATATATATTGGGGTGGTCGGGTCTCGTTGTTCTGGTCTTGTTAGTCGGATTGTGGGTTTTGCTGATCGTTCTCTCCACTAATTGTGGGGGGTATCGCTTTTGGGTGGTGAAGGCTGTTTTGAGGTGATTTATTTCTTCTTGGAGGTTGATGCTGAAAATCTGTAGGGCTCGTTTTGTTAGGGTAGATATTATTCCTCTCTTGATCCGATTAGGTTGGTTAGATTGGTAATTCACGCATTGGTCTGAGTGTGTGGGTTTGCGGTATACTGAAGTGAGGAGTTTGTCGTACCTCTTGGTAATAAGTACATCCAGAAACGGTATGGTTTTGTTGCATTCTTGTTCCATGGTGAACTGTATCCTGTTGTTCTGGGTGTTGAGGTGGTCAAGTAGGGACTGGGGGTTGTCAGTCTTGTTTAGTGCTACGAATGTGTCATCTACCTTACGGATCCAACACAACGGTTTGATGGGGCTTGCAGCTAAGGCTTTGTTGTCAAATTCTGTCATGTATATTTCGGAGATAAGTGGTGATAGGGGGGATCCCATCGGTAAACCGTGGAGTTGTTCATATATATCATCCCCCCACGTGAAATAGGTGGAATGCATACACGAGTCCAGGAGGCTGATTATGCTGTCAGGTTTCATGGCTGTGTTGAGAGGGTGTTGTCCGCTGTTCAGCTTCTGTCGTATGATGTCTAGGGATTCTTCTCTAGGGATATTGGTGAATAGGTCGATGACGTCGTAACTGATCAGTTGGGCTGTGCCTGGAACGTCTTTAAGTTTGTTGATGTAAGATTTGGAAGTTTTGCCCAGAGGAAAACCCAACTCCACTGGAACACAGTTCATACCCTACAAAACAACCAGTCAGACTATAAAAGAAGGAAACTGCTGGAAGCCATCATGATCCGACGACACAATTAACAGCTTAACAGTGACAGCGGGTACCACCTACCGAGCGCCTACAATGACCTCATCAGATTAGACAGTGACCGCCTTAAACCCTGAAGCCATTACCCTGAAGTTACTATCTATGTTACATTGTTGCCTGTTGTTGACACCACTCACTCTCTTACTGTATATATGTTGTCTTGTATCTCTGTGGTTTAATAACGATGTAAGAACCTACATCGAAACGTCACCAACACAATAAATTCAGGAACTGTTATCCATAAGTAATGCCTCTGTCAATCTATCGTTGATACTCTTTGGTACATCACTGAACTGGTGGCGTATCTAACTAACTGCATGTTTCAAGCACACATTCCTTTCCTCTTCCATCATTTGTAAGAGGGATTGTGTTAACTAACACTTGTAAGAGGGATTGTGTTTACTAACACTTGTAAGAGGGATTGTGTTTACTAACACTTGTAAGAGGCATTGTGTTTCCTAACACTTGTACGGAAGAGTGTGTACACTAACACTTGTAAGAGGGAGTGTGTTCACCAACACTTGTAAGAGGGAGTGTGTTCACCAACACTTGTAAAAGTGGGTGTGTTCACCAACACTTGTACGAGGGAGTGTGTTCACCAACACTTGTACGAGGGAGTGTGTTCACCAACACTTGTAAGAGGGAGTGTGTTCACCAACACTTGTAAGAGGGAGTGTGTTCAATAACACTTGTAAGGGGGAGTGTGTTCACCAACACTTATACGAGTGAGTGTGTTCACCAACACTTGTAAGAGGGAGTGTGTTCACTTGTAAGAGGGAGTGTGTTCACTAACACTTGTAAGAGGGAGTGTCTTAACTAACACTTGTAAGAGGGAGTGTGTTTACTAACACTTGTACGGGGGAGTGTGTTCACCAACACTTGTAAGGGGGGGGGGGGGTGTTCGCTAACACTTGTACGAGGGAGTGTGTTCACCAACACTTGTAAGAAGGAGTGTGTTCACCAACACTTGTAAGAGGGAGTGTGTTCACCAACACTTGTAGAAGTGGGTGTGTTCACCAACACTTGTAAGGGGGAGTGTGTTCACCAACACTTGTAAAAGGGAGTGTGTTCACTAACACTTGTAACAGCGAGTGTGTTTACTAACACTTGTAAGAGGCATTGTGTTCACCAAAACTTGTAAGAGGGAGTGTGTTCACCAACACTTGTACGGAAAAGTGTGTTCACTAACACTTGTAAGAGGGAGTGTGTTCACCAACACTTGTAAGAGGGAGTGTGTTCACCAACACTTGTGAAAGTGGGTGTGTTCCCCAACACTTATATGAGTTAGTGTGTTCACCAACACTTGTACGAGGGAGTGTGTTCACTAACACTTGTAAGAGGGAGTGTCTTAACTAACACTTGTAAGAGGGAGTGTGTTTACTAACACTTGTAAGAGGGAGTGTGTTCAATAACACTTGTACGGGGGATTGTGTTCACCAACACTTATATGAGTGAGTGTGTTCACCAACACTTGTACGAGGGAGTGTGTTTACCAACACTTGTAAGAGGGAGTGTGTTCACTAACACTTGTAAGAGGGAGTGTCTTAACTAACACTTGTAAGAGGGAGTGTTCACTTGTAAGAGCGAGTGTGTTCAACACTTGTAAGAGGGAGTGTGTTCACTAACACTTGTAAGAGGGAGTGTGTTCACCAACACTTGTAAGAGGGAGTGTGTTCACCAACACTTGTAAGAGGGATTGTGTTCACTAACACTTGCAAGAGGGATTGTGTTCACCAACACTTGTAAGAGGGAGTGTGTTCACGTACACTTGTAAGAGGGAGTGTGTTCACCAACACTTGTAAGAGGGAGTGTGTTCACGTACACTTGTAAGAGGGAGTGTGTTCACCAACACTTGTAAGAGGGAGTGTGTTCACCAACACTTGTAAGAGGGAGTGTGTTAACTAACACTTGTAAGAGGGAGTGTGTTTACTAACACTTGTAAGGGGGAGTGTGTTCACTAACACTTGTAAGAGGGAGTGTGTTTACTAACACTTGTAAGAGGGAGTGTGTTCACCAACACTTGTAAGAGGGAGTGTGTTCACCAACACTTGTAAGAGGGAGTGTGTTCACCAACACTTGTAAGAGGGAGTGTGTTCACCCACACTTGTACGGAGGAGTGTGTTCACTAACACTTGTACGAGGGAGTGTGTTCACCAACACTTGTAAGAGGGAGTGTGTTCACCAACACTTGTAGAAGTGGGTGTGTTCACCAAGACTTGTAAGGGGGAGTGTGTTCACTAACACTTGTAAAAGGGAGTGTGTTCACTAACACTTGTAAAAGCGAGTGTGTTTACTAACACTTGTAAGAGGCATTGTGTTCACCAAAACTTGTAAGAGGGAGTGTGTTCACCAACACTTGTACGGAAAAGTGTGTTCACTAACACTTGTAAGAGGGAGTGTGTTCACCAACACTTGTGAAAGTGGGTGTGTTCACCGACACTTATATGAGTGAGTGTCTTCACCAACACTTGTACGAGGGAGTGTGTTCACCAACACTTGTAAGAGGGAGTGTGTTCACTAACACTTGTAAGAGGGAGTGTCTTAGCTAACACTTGTAAGAGGGAGTGTGTTTACTAACACTTGTAAGAGGGAGTGTGTTCACCAACACTTGTACGGGGGAGTGTGTTCACCAACACTTGTAAGGGGGGGGGGGTGTTCGCTAACACTTGTACGAGGGAGTGTGTTCACCAACACTTGTAAGAAGGAGTGTGTTCACCAACACTTGTAATAGGGAGTGTGTTCACCAACACTTGTACGGAGGAGTGTGTTCACTAACACTTGTACGAGGGAGTGTGTTCACCAACACTTGTAAGAGGGAGTGTGTTTACCAACACTTGTAGAAGTGGGTGTGTTCACCAACACTTGTAAGGGGGAGTGTGTTCACCAACACTTGTAAAAGGGAGTGTGTTCACTAACACTTGTAAAAGCGAGTGTGTTTACTAACACTTGTAAGAGGCATTGTGTTCACCAAAACTTGTAAGAGGGAGTGTGTTCACCAACACTTGTACGAAAAAGTGTGTTCACTAACACTTGTAAGAGGGAGTGTGTTCACCAACACTTGTAAGAGGGAGTGTGTTCACCAACACTTGTGAAAGTGGGTGTGTTCACCAACACTTATATGAGTGAGTGTGTTCACCAACACTTGTACGAGGGAGTGTGTTCACCAACACTTGTAAGAGGGAGTGTGTTCACTTGTAAGAGGGAGTGTGTTCACTAACACTTGTAAGCGGGAGTGTCTTAACTAACACTTGTAAGAGGGAGTGTGTTTACTAACACTTGTAAGGGGGATTGTGTTCACCAACACTTGTAAGAGGGAGTGTGTTCATCAACACCATCAACACTTGTAAGAGGGAGTGTGTTCACCAACACTTGTAAGAGGGAGTGAGTGAGTGAGTGCTTGGGGTTTAACGTCGTACTCAACAATTTTTCAGTCATATGACGACGAAGGAATCATTAGGGTGCATGCACGTGTAATGTGCCTCCTTGTTGCAGGACGGATTTCCACCGCTCTTTTATTTAGTGCTGCATCACTGAGACGACTTACCGAAGGCAAGTAAGCCGCCCCGCCCGAGCCATTATACTGATACGGGTCAACCAGTCGTTGCACTATCCCCTTCATGCTGAACGCCAAGCGAGGAAGTTACAACTTCCTCTTTTAAAGTCTTAGGTGTGACTCGACCAAGGATTGATCCTGGATCTACCGGTCACGAAGCGGACGCTCTACCAACTGTGCTATCCGGGCCGGTGTGTAAGAGGGAGTGTGTTCACCAACACTTGTAAGAGGGAGTGTGTTCACTAACACTTGTAAGAGGGAGTGTGTTCACCAACACTTCTACGGAAGAGTGTGTTCACCAACACTTGTACGAGGGAGTGTGTTCACCAACACTTGTAAAAGGGAGTGTGTTCACTTGTAAGAGGGAGTGTGTTCACCAACACTTGTAAGAGGGAGTGTGTTCACTAACACTTGTAAGAGGGAGTGTGTTCACCAACACTTGTAAGAGGGAGTGTGTTCACCAACACTTGTAAGAGGGATTGTGTTCACTAACACTTGTACGGGGGAGTGTGTTCACCAACACTTGTAAGAGGGAGTGTGTTTACCAACACTTGTAGAAGTGGGTGTGTTCACCAACACTTGTAAGGGGGAGTGTGTTCACCAACACTTGTAAAAGGGAGTGTGTTCACTAACACTTGTACGGAGGAGTGTGTTCACTAACACTTGTACGAGGGAGTGTGTTCACCAACACTTGTAAGAGGGAGTGTGTTTACCAACACTTGTAGAAGTGGGTGTGTTCACCAACACTTGTAAGGGGGAGTGTGTTCACCAACACTTGTAAAAGGGAGTGTGTTCACTAACACTTGTAAAAGCGAGTGTGTTTACTAACACTTGTAAGAGGCATTGTGTTCACCAAAACTTGTAAGAGGGAGTGTGTTCACCAACACTTGTACGAAAATGTGTGTTCACTAACACTTGTAAGAGGGAGTGTGTTCACCAACACTTGTAAGAGGGAGTGTGTTCACCAACACTTGTGAAAGTGGGTGTGTTCACCAACACTTATATGAGTGAGTGTGTTCACCAACACTTGTAAGAGGGAGTGTGTTCACTAACACTTGTAAGAGGGAGTGTGTTCACTAACACTTGTAAGCGGGAGTGTCTTAACTAACACTTGTAAGAGGGAGTGCGTTTACTAACACTTGTAAGGGGGATTGTGTTCACCAACACTTGTAAGAGGGAGTGTGTTCATCAACACTTGTAAGAGGGAGTGTGTTCACCAACACTTGTAAGAGGGAGTGAGTGAGTGAGTGCTTGGGGTTTAACGTCGTACTCAACAATTTTTCAGTCATATGACGACGAAGGAATCATTAGGGTGCATGCACGTGTAATGTGCCTCCTTGTTGCAGGACGGATTTCCACCGCTCTTTTATTTAGTGCTGCATCACTGAGACGACTTACCGAAGGCAAGTAAGCCGCCCCGCCCGAGCCATTATACTGATACGGGTCAACCAGTCGTTGCACTATCCCCTTCATGCTGAACGCCAAGCGAGGAAGTTACAACTTCCTCTTTTAAAGTCTTAGGTGTGACTCGACCAAGGATTGATCCTGGATCTACCGGTCCCGAAGCGGACGCTCTACCAACTGTGCTATCCGGGCCGGTGTGTAAGAGGGAGTGTGTTCACCAACACTTGTAAGAGGGAGTGTGTTCACTAACACTTGTAAGAGGGAGTGTGTTCACCAACACTTCTACGGAAGAGTGTGTTCACCAACACTTGTACGAGGGAGTGTGTTCACCAACACTTGTAAGAGGGAGTGTGTTCACTTGTAAGAGGGAGTGTGTTCACCAACACTTGTAAGAGGGAGTGTGTTCACTAACACTTGTAAGAGGGAGTGTGTTCACCAACACTTGTAAGAGGGAGTGTGTTCACCAACACTTGTAAGAGGGATTGTGTTCACCAACACTTGTACGGGGGAGTGTGTTCACCAACACTTGTAAGAGGGAGTGTGTTCACGTACACTTGTAAGAGGGAGTGTGTTAACCAACACTTGTAAGAGGGAGTGTGTTCACCAACACTTGTAAGAGGGAGTTGGTTAACTAACACTTGTAAGAGGGAGTGTGTTTACTAACACTTGTAAGGGGGAGTGTGTTCACTAACACTTGTAAGGGGGAGTGTGTTCACTAACACTTGGAAGAGGGAGTGTGTTTACTAACACTTGTAAGAGGGAGTGTGTTCACCAACACTTGTAAGAGGGAGTGTGTTCACCAACACTTGTAAAAGGGAGTGTGTTCACCAACACTTGTAAGATGGAGTGTGTTCACCAACACTTGTAAGAGGGAGTGTGTTCACCAAACACTTGTAAGATGGAGTGTGTTCACCAACACTTGTAAGAGGGCGTGTGTTCACCAACACTTGTAAGAGGGAGTGTGTTCACTTACACTTGTAAGGGGGGGGTGTGTTCACCAACACTTGTAAGAGGGAGTGTGTTTACTAACACTTGTAAGAGGGAGTGTGTTCACCAACACTTGTAATAGGGATTGTGTTCACCAACACTTGTAAGAGGGAGTGTGTTCACCAACACTTGTAAGAGAGGGAGTGTGTTCACCAACACTTGTAAGAGGGAGTGTGTTCACCAACACTTGTAAGAGGGAGTGTGTTCACTAACACAGTTAGCAGTTATCCTGATTAATGCTGCTTAATAATCTCACAATTAGAAATTTGTCATTTATACGATGATGGTCAGTTTTATAAGTGGAGGAAACAGTAATGACCCCGAGGTAAACCATTAACCTTTGGCAAAACAATTGGTCTAGGAAGACAGTTGGACTGTCCAAACAGGCAGACGATTCGCGTCTAGCAATTGCTGTCACCAGTAGTATTTCCTATGCGTTTGATCAGTAAGAGAGAGAGAGTGACTGACTTACTTACTTCTTGACATTTGTAATAATAATTCATGCAATAATAAGAAAACATCACGAAAGATCAATACCTCTTGTTGGTGGACATACAAAACAACAGTAGTAGAACAAAACATTATGCAGGTAAACTATAGGCATGATGAGTAGCAAAACAACAAACATCAGTAAAATAACGATTTAAAGCCCATGATCCATAAACGTCAGGCCAACATCGAGTAATCTTATCAACATAACAGAAAACCAACGCTCACGTAAATAATATGATTCATCTATATTACCAATGTTGTAAATGTGCACTTGTAAACTGCGCGTCTGACAATCACTCAAGTGAACATGGGATTATTGTTGAATTCCAAGATCTTAACTGCAATGCCATCATTTGTGTATAACATATCAACGTAAATAAATATTTTAAAATGTATATTAATTGTTATGCCAACAACTGTGTACAACACATCTTCGTTAAATGATATTTCGATAGTTTCTAGATCTATTTTCAAAACAACCACTTACATACCATATGTCATAGTAAGAACTTTGTATCTCGATTAACTGGCGTTTTTTGTCGTTGGAAGCGTGAGACTAGATCCCTAATCAACATCATGCATCCGCAGAAGTTTACAGGACTATCATTGAGGACACACCTCCATTTCGACTTATGAAAATGTCGAATTCAGAGAAAACTGACCCAGTAAGCCACGCCAGAGTTTAACTGGGGTAGACTCCGGCTCAATGATCACACGCTTGCCAAGGTATTTTCCTCGTCCGAAGCGTTCGTTGTCCAACACGGGTTAAGACGCTTTCCGCCAGTATCAGAAAATCACGTGTTTTTCAAGAGAACATAGCTTCGAACATGTCGTAGAGAAAGACACGTTTAACCTGGGTTCTGACGTCGTCTTTGGACGCCTTGGAAACAAATTCATTTTGAAAAATGTCAGTGTGAACTCACTTACTTCGCCATTGTGGATCTCTGTGTGCGGTACTGGAGTTTAAAGGCCAAAGAAAGGGAAAAAGAAAACCTTAATGTGAAGTTTAAGTCGGACGAAAGATCATTAACACTGTTGAGCAAAGTAGTTCAATTTTTTTTAACCCGAACGTAAAATGCTTTTGAAAGGTTGGATTCTACGGTAGCCTTTTCTGACCATATTGGAACCAGTGACGTCACATCATTTCATCACTTAAAATACATTCCCCGAATGCAACCTGAAATGAGCTGTTTCAAGCAAAAACATTGGATGTGACATCACCGATACCGTGGTTCCCAACAGACCACGTAGAATCTGGTGTTTTGAAGGCACTGTCCAACTATTTTTCTGCACAATGCTCATTGGCCTTTCGTCAGATAAATACTTTATTTTAGGGGTTTTAATTGCCTTTTAATTTTTAAGGGTGTCAACGCCAATCTAACTCGCTGATGCCGGCGAAGGGAAGACAAAATGACAATCTTCCAGACTACAAAGACGAATCAGTATTTACAGTAATTGGGGTCAATATCTTCCGTTAAATCCGTTCCCTGAGGGATGACGGATTGTATTTTCGTCGATTTAACTGATTAACCCGTCACCGATCACAGATTAATTCGTTACAAGAAACTTTACAATGTTGTTGAATCAACAATGTCCTTTTGATACGTAATATTTAGTGAATACCTACTGAAAATGTATTTAGTGAATACCTACTGAAAATGTATTTAGTGAATATCTAATGGAAATGTATTCAATGAATACCTACTGAAAATGTATTCAGCGAATACCTACCAAAAATATATTTACAACCACTTTTCCTTTGCACAGATACATGCTGAAATACACATAGAGTCATATTCATATACACACAGTTGGTGTTTCTTCTTACAGATGCATGTCAGCAGTGTTTTTGTTGTGTGCCGCACAGTCCTTACTTTCTTAAAAACACAAGCATCAAGTAGAGAACAAACTATTCAAGAAACCATGAAGAATGGAGTGAGTGAGTGAGTGCTTGGGGTTTAACGTCGTACTCAACAATTTTCCTGTCATATGATGACGAAGGAATCATTAGGGTGCATGTACGTGTAATGTGCCTCCTTGTTGCAGGACGGATTTCCACCGCTCTTTTATTTAGTGCTGCTTCACTGAGACGACTTACCGAAGGCAAGTAAGCCGCCACGCCCGAGCCATTATACTGATACGGGTCAACCAGTCGTTGCACTATCCCCTTTATGCCATGAAGAATGGATTAGCTAGTTCTTTCAAAGTGCTAGCAATGACCTTTAATCCTCTACAGGTTCTGGTAAACGGCTTTGAAGTTCAGCGATAGTCTCGCCTTCTACACAGAAAGAGGAGGGCAAGCAACGGAGTACGTCCCGGTTATAGTCGAACAACTTTATTTCTATATTCGCGTACTTCCATTTCCCATGGTATTCCTGAAGTCGACCATCTACCAGGTAGTCAAGTCCTTCCTTAGAGAAAGCCAAATGGGTTCTGCCTAGCACGTGCGCTATGATGCCCCATTTTTGGCCACACTCTTTGCAGACAAATCGGCCAAGTTTGGCGTAGCCATTGCTGAAGACAATCTGTGTCGAGTGCTTTATTGCGCTAAATCTGTGAATGAGATTCGGATCCAAGCCTAACCAGAGGTCATCCAAATTCCGCACATGCGCTCTGTTACACACAAAATTTCCGCAGCCATTGCAGAAGAAATCGCCCACAATTTCGTCATACAACTTTGTAAGGTTGCGGGTAGAGCGACTCCATAACTCCCGTTCGGATGAGGCAATTTGGATATCATTCAGAAGAGCCCGGTAGAGCCCGCTTGAGTCTTGCTGCTGTTGTGCGATCTCTAAAGCAACTTTCTCAATGGATGACTCTGTCAACAGGTCAACCGGATTCTCTGACTGTGCTGAATCGGTCACTGGTCTCCCTGAAACAAACAAGAAATCGCAGGCGTTACAGAGCTAAAACTTTCACTTTAAGGAATGTTTACTGAACGTTGATATTCCTTATTGAATCTATGCAACAAATATGAGAGTACTGTCAATAATTTCATGTAACGGGTCGTGGTATAGCGATTAAAGGCGTTTGCTCTTCAATATCTAGGACACACGAGGCGCGGGTTCAAACCCGGCCTTGGGCAAGGGATTAGCTGATTTTCCTGCTCTCACTGCTTGTATCGACGAAATTCCGGTGGGCGTTTGCGCAGTCTAACGTTCGTTGAAGACCACTTGTGTCCCAGCAATATGGTCTTCATACATGTACGCCACGTGTGAGGATGTTCGTCAGACAAAATCATCAGTCAAAATATCAGACGGACACACGAACGGGCAGTGAAGATGCTATATGCCCTCCACTAAGTACATAATCGAAGGTTTAATACAGTTTAACTGCTCAATACAGCCCTTCAGCTGTGAAATTGAACGCTCCCGTTGGTGTCATAACTTCAACATGTTAAACACAGCAAAAAAAGGATAACCAAGAACCAAAATGCTTAGATACGATATTACGCTTCACCAGCAAATAGTTTCGCAGCATAGGAGTTACAGTTAACACGTCAAAGGTGTTCCATTTTAAATGTCAATTGCATTTTAATTCTTAAGGCTTATAAGTGACCAGTGACAATTTTCTCGATGGTAGGATTCTACAGAATAATGATTAAGCGTTTTATAAGGATGCATTGTTCCTCACCACTGCCACCCCTAGACAAGCTCCGCGTTTGGAGCCTGTGTAATGTTTGTAGGCTTGTTTAGGCTTAGCCTCACGTGGATCTATTTAATCAGCATTTATCAATAAAATTGTTTCAGGTCTTGTGTATATTTTAAGAGAATGCATGTATATACAGTATAATAAAACCAGACAGTTTTTTGATGTGAAACACAAAGAAAACAACAATTTAAAACAAAATCCATGAACTGTTCAAAACTGAGAGAAAGTGACTTCATATGTAGAGGACCTGACAAGTGCTCATTTCATATGCAACGAAGAAATTTTACATATGCTTCAAGATTTAGTGAGCAACATATGCAAAATTTCTTCATTTAGCTTCCTAACTTTCATATGAAATGACCGCGAGTGTACGATTCTGTTTATCACACAACTGAGACTGATAAAAGTGGGGGGAAAAGCGAACATTTTCTAAGCTCAAGCTCGGACATTTTTATAAATGTAAACGAACTACAGCCTAGGTCAGACGGCGCACTGTTGGCCATAGCCACATGACTACGCGGTGAACATACAGTTCCATTACAACACTGTCAGCTTTACTGGTGTACATATACATGTTTAATGCAAAACAGCAAATATTTGGCAATAACAATGATACAGAGCACGCCAATTTAAGTGAGAAAGGCCAATAATTTTTAAATATGTCCGCGAGAAACGATGAAATGAACTGTCTGCATCGAGTGACCTGTGTCCTGCCTATCACTCGTGATCACCTCGTTGATCTGGTAGGTATGTTTGAATGTTTTCAGTTATTGGAGCGTCAGTGTGGATTTGGATGTGGAACCAGGAAAGAGAGTTTATTTTCACTGTTTGTTACACGTATGTTGCTTTTGGAACATAATGGTGGGCTAGATTCAGTGAAAACTGGCGGCCATGCAGTTGCAGTTGCGGCAAGTTTCTCATAAGTACAGTGCGATGTTGTTGCAGTGTTCGTTATTTCAGATGAAATATCCGAGCTTGCTCCAGGTACACCAAGCGCATTGTTACCCTGTCGAGGGTTACAATTCACGCGCCAGTTTACAATTCAGAAATGAAATAAGTTGCAATTTAGACACCAAACCGCGGCAATAAATCAGAAGCATAATTGCTTGCAAGTTTACCCTGCCTTACCCGGATGTGTCCATGTGATGACGTCATTGCCCGGACAGTCCGTCCTCACCACATAGTCCCAGGTCCTCATCTCTTTGCCCAAGTGAAAGGCGAGGATCGGCCAGGTAGTAATTAGCACATGGAATCCCGTCTCAAATAGCCGATTAGTCTCTACCGTGTAGTCTGTAACATAGTTTAATTGTAAAGGGAAAATAAAGGCGTTGCCTGTGAAACATCAGGTAAGACTAATTTATATCTAAGCCAACTAACGACATCTTGGGAAAGTGCAAGTGTATAAGAAGTTTTCTAATTGATATCAGATCGTTTTGGCCAGTGTCATAAGGGGTGGTATGAGTCAGAGAGAAGCACAAATTTCCCTGTAATGCCCCCGGCTGTCGGGAATCAACCACAAAGACATAACGAGTTAAACTAAATGCTATGTAAGTGTACGGTGGAACGCATGAAAGTAACGGTATACATAACTGCATCCTTTTGCGTCAATGATATACATATAAGATAGGAGATAAAAAGGAACGTAATTGGACCGCCAATTAAGCGGGTTTTTTTCTGTTATCATGATTGAACTAACTTTCATGTTGAGGCCTACGTGGTCGAGGGAGTTAGCATGTCACCTCGGGGTAATGACACAATAGCCTCTCACAAATGCGCTCGCTGTGAGTTCAAATCCAACTCATGCTGGCTTCCCCTCCGGCCGTTCGTGAGAAGGTTTTACAGCAACCTGCGGATGGTTGTGGATTTCCCCCGGTCTCTGGATCCCCCACTCCCACCACCATATTCTTGGCCGAGGTCGTATAAGAAAAATATTCTTGAGTATGGCGTAAAGCACCAATTAAATTAATAAATAACTGACTTTCATGTTCGGTCACATTACCAGTGACCGAACATGGCCTATCATATTCAGCTGGATAAATTCCCAGATAGTCAAAATTTCACTCTAAATATAACAATGTGTAACAATTCGCAAAATTTATTTGGTGTTAGCGATACATTTTTGGAACTAATTTGCACAGTTGACATACCCTGCTGATGACCTAGAACACAGGCAAGCTCGAGGTTGGAAAGTGTTTTCATCAAGCAAAACTTCATGGACAAAATGGCCATAGGGTACTTCACAAGAACAGCCACTTTGTAAGTTGTATTGACGCGATATATTTCTACCAGTTTGTTCCTCACGACTGTGGCAGTGTTGTCTTCCTCGTACGGTTTAGAAATTGACTTTAGATAATTCTCTTTCTCTACAACAACAATGACAATAATAATAATTATTTATCAATTATTAATCAAGAATGGTGGTAATGACAATAAATACATGATAATAATAATACTAATGATAATTATGGCCATAATCTTAATCAGGGTGAATAAGAATGCCCGGAGACCCTAACCCTAACCCTTCGCCAGGTAACTGGCAAATCTCATGACGTAAAAGCGCAGCCGAAACACCGAGCGCTAGATTCGAACACGCGGCCCTTTTTTCAAGGGTCTGAACGAGTCGGTACTCGAATCACCTGACCCACCGAGGAGGTCACTTTAACGTCATACAGTTTCATATTACATTCACAAATAAACTTTTATTTCCAGTTAAACGATATTTAAATTAGACATCTATCTTACCATAGAAGTCCTCAAATAAGCTCATCAGATTGTCATCCAAAGGTCCAGTTAGGTTTTCCTTTAACGTCTTCACCTTTCTCCTCATATAATTCAAAGCGTCGAACCTCCGGCACTCAGTGTTGATGAACAAGCCAGACTGATAAATCTGAACGAAATTGCGTTATATCATAGGTGGCAGAATCATCCGAACGCCATTCTACATATACATCCACATTCATACCTAATATATAACAAGGTACGTAACTCTAATGCTCAAAAAGAAGACTCAACTTTACATAACTGGACATAAAACACGGAAAAATGACCCAATCTCAACCAAACAAAAGCTGAAAGCTGATACGTTAAGCTTTGTACTGGCGTGTGAACTGGTAAACAAGCATGCTTTCCCTTGGCTAAACAAGCATGCTTTCACTTGGCTACACAAAACCGGGAAACCAGTAAGTTTGTAGGTTTTTTGTTTATTCGGACAAATCCGGTTAACAGGAAGACCGTCGGGCGAGAATTCTGGCTTGATTTCTCAGGGGTGAAAACCGCTGGAGTCATCAAATTTCTACCACTGATCAAGTGTTTATTTATTTATTTGATTGGTGTTTTACGCCGTACTCAAAAATATTTCATTTATACGACGGCGGTCAGCATTATGGTGGGTGGAAACCGGACAGAGTCCGGCGGAAACCCACGACCATCTGCAGGTTGCTGGAAGACCTCCCCACTTACGGCCGGAGAGGAAGCCTGCATGAGCTGGACTTGAACTCACAGCGACCGCATTGATGAGAGACTCCTTGGTCATTACGCTGCGCCAGCGCGCCAACCAACTGAGCCACGCAGGCTTCCAGGTCAAGTGAAATGTTCTTTTAATAAAACACTTTCAAATAACTCGATTAGTTACGGTCTATGCTCCATTCTCTGTTTTTTTTTTTTTCCATAAACGCAAATCTGTCGGTTCAACTTGCCTGCATCAATGCAATCCGTCTGGGCGATAAAAGCTTAGCTCTAAACAAAAAACATATAAACTTGCGGGTTTTCGGCTTCGCATAGCGAAGTGAAAGCACGTTTGTGGGCCGAATTCTACATGTGTCAACTTTTGAACGAACGTCGTTTGGTTCCGTGTTTTGTATCCAGTTATGTAAAGTTGGGTGTCCCGTCCTAGGCACTGAAGTTATGTACCTTGTTTTATATATTAGGTATAAATAGCGGCCGGATGATTCTTCCACCCTGTTTATACTCTTGTCTTCACTTTATCTATACATTGGTTTAATGCTCTTGTAACTAAATTTGGACAGCGAGAGCAGAATAATAACTGTGTCTAATTCGGGACTGTGTATGTTCGTCGTGTTGAATTAAATAGTCTCGATGGATATATGAACAGTTGTAATAAAAGAGCAACTGATATACATATTTTGATTATCGACAACTTAGCCCGGTACCCGACTGGGATGCTGATTCGCCTGGAACATTCCGTGCGTCTTCAACATCGATGAAAACTGTCGACTGCTTCTCTTTGTATGAATCCGTGTTAATTTCATATTTTGTTTTTAGTTCTTTCAATTGATGGCTTTTGTAAAAGGTTGTTTTGGAAACTGACCTTGCAATTAATGGCCTGCAACGTCTATTTTGGTTGAAGGCTGGTATGCAAATGTCTGTTTCAACGCCTAGACACATGTTTAGTTTGTTATATTTGTCTTTTAGATCTAAAAATAAGCAAAAACCTTTCCAAGACATTCACTGTCATTACTCCTGTATATTTCACGGGTCACTTTCATCATGTCGACATGATGTCGATCAGTTTTATGGTGTGGACATGACGTCAGTCAGGCTTATGGTGTGCACATGACGTCAGTCAGGCTTATGGTGTGGACATGACGTCGCTCAGGCTTATGGTGTAGACATGACGTCAGTCAGGTTTATGGTGTGGACATGACGTCAGTCAGGCTTATGGTGTGCACATGACGTCAGTCAGGCTTATGGTGTGGACATGACGTCAGTCAGGTTTATGGTGTAGACATGACGTCAGTCAGATTTATGGTGTGGACATGACGTCAGTCAGGCTTAATGTGTGGACATGACGTCGCTCAGGCTTATGGTGTGGACATGACGTCGCTCAGGCTTATGGTGTGGACATGGCGTCAGTCAGGCTTATGGTGTGGACGTGACGTCGGTCAGGTTTATGGTGTGGACATGACGTCAGTCAGGCTTATAGGTGTGGACATGACGTCAGTCAGTCTTAATGTGTGGACATGACGTGAGTCAGGTTTATGGTGAGAACATGACGTGAGTCAGGTTTATGGTGTGAACATGACGTCAGTCAGGTTTTTGGTGTGGGCATGAGGTCGGTCAGGCTCATGGTGTGGACATGACTTCGTACAGGTTTCTTGTGTATACATGTCGTCAGTCAGGTTTATAATGAGGAGGATACAACCTAGAGCTTTGTGAAGAGAGTCAGATGGTTGTGCCCCTTTTTTCAGACCTAGCTATATAAGCCTACCTTATTGTCAGCCTAAAACTCATCCATTAATAATACACGAAGAAAGAAGTCAAACACAAAATATATACCGTGGCTAGTCTTAAACAGGTCCAGAAGAACGCCGCGCGTTTGCATTGACCTTTCTTAGCTCCATATCTCAGACTTGCTTTGTTCGTTTTCAACCAGGTCATGTATTTCACAGAAGTTCTGTCCGCAGGAGGGGAGATAACCTCGGCCCTTCTGTTTTCTGGGTGGTCTTCATCAACTGGCATCTCTACAGCAAACAAAGTGTTATAGCAAACCGGCTAGGTGTTTTCAGAATATACATATGCGACAGCTTAAGTCACTGAGGCTTTCAGATTACTAGAGATGTATGCATGTAATATCTGAGAACGACTTCAAAAGATCTATAAGTACAGTGCCAACAAACGATTTTAATATTTGCTAAGGTGGCTTACTCGTGGACTGATAGACTTTCTTCATTGTCTCTTCTACACGAGACATAAGCTCATTAACCCTTTCATCAAAACCACGGTCCTGTTTTTCCGGTACTGTCGTCCTCTCTGTGGACAAAGAAATATATTAGATTTAATTCATCTTAAAACTGTATTATTATACAGCTGAGAACGGCATATCTTCAATAAAATAAATAAACAAAACACCATTGTTTACGACTGCTTTTCCTGTGCTTATTTTCTTTTACGGAAAAAAATACACAGGAATTTGGTTGTAATTTTGTTGACCGCTTGGTCTTGGTGCTTAAAGAAAAATATATCTAAAACGGAAGTAGGCATCACTAAATAGACCACTTAAAACTATGCGTAAATATACTTTCATTTATGTTTTTCGAGTTTTGTGAAGAGAGTTAAAGGCGTTCAAACGTTTAAATTCTAAAGTGGACTTTATGGACAATATTATCAGTCTAGGAACTCTGACATCACAGGAAGTTTATCCAACTCTGATTATGACACCGAATGTTGTAATAACTCTTTTTACCCATAAGTACAAAATAACGTTCTCAGAAAATTGCTCTATTCTGGTAAACATCAGGAAAAAAGGTGATGTGATGTCAGTGTTCCTAGATACCGTCAGTATGGCTCATAGTAAGCCCACCATGAAATTCAAATATTTGAATGCCTTTCAACACTCTTCCAAAACTCTAAAAAATATATATAAAATTATTTGTACACATAGTTTTCAGTTGCCCGTGTGGTGAAACTTACTTCATATTTTAGCTTTCTGTTACTTTTACATTTATTCGTTACATTTTATCAGCGATCCAAATCGGGATTCCACTATTTAGGCCATTCTTCACCTATTGTAATATAGAACAAAAATGATATTTTTGTAACTAGTGACGGTATGAAGCACAGTATTTGCTTGAACTCACCATGGGTTATTAATCCTTTGCTTTTCCACCTCTTCATAAAGAACTTAGTTAAACAACTTTTGAACACAAAGTTGAGTGGCATCACCCCATGGGGGATTTGAAAGGGTTTTCAAATATACAAAGTGCAGAACAGGATCATGGGAGATTTTTGTGTTCAAAGGAGCTAATGATTTAAATACTATTTCTGATGTGAGGCGTTAGTCAGAGGTGAGTTACAGTGATCACATATCGAATCTGGATTTAAGCATTTCATTGAATTTGGCTCCGAGTTTGGATCAGTAAAGTTGATATCTAAAGAATTATTCAGATAAGTTTTAATTTAAGAGAGTAGCCCGACGATCATTCACGCAGACCACATGGGTTTTCATTTCAGAGAGTAGCCCGACGACCATTCACGCAGACCACATGGGTTTTCATTTCAGAGAGTAGCCCGACGATCATTCACGCAGACCACATGGGTTTTGATTTAAGAGAGTAGCCCGACAATCATTCACGCAGACCACATGGGTTTTCATTTCAGAGAGTAGCCCGACGATCATTCACGCAGGCCACATGGGTTTTCATTTCAGAGAGTAGCCCGACGACCATTCACGCAGACCACAAGGGTTTTGATTTAAGAGAATAGCCCGACTATCATTCACGCAGACCACATGGGTTTTCATTTCAGAGAGAAGCCCGATGATCATTCACGCAGACCACATGGGCTTTCATTTCAGAGAGTAACCCGACGATAATTCACGCAGACTACATGGGTTTTCATTTCAGAGAGTAGCCCGACGATCATTCACGCAGACCACATAGATTTTCATTTCAGAGAGTAGCCGATGATCATTCACGCAGACTACACGGGTTTTCATTCAGAGAGTAGCCCGACGACCATTCACGCAGACCACATGGGTTTTCATTTCAGAGAGTAGCCCGACGATCATTCACGCAGACCACATTGGTTTTGACTTAAGAGAGTAGATAGACAATCATTCACGCAGATCACATGGGTTTTCATTTCAGAGAGTAGCCCGACGATCATTCACGCAGACCACATGGGTTTTCATTTCAGAGAGTAGCCCGACGATCATTCACGCAGACCACATGGGTTTTGATTTCAGAGAGTAGCCCGACGATCATTCCCGCAGACCACATTGGTTTTGATTTAAGAGAGTAGATAGACGATCATTCACGCAGACCACATGGGTTTTCATTTCAGAGAGTAGCCCGACGATCATTCACGCAGATCACATGGGTTTTGATTTCAGAGAGTAGATCGACGATCATTCACACAGACCACATTGGTTTTCATTTCAGAGAACAGCCCGACGGCCTTACACGCAGACCACATGGGTTTTCATTTCAGAGAGTAGCCCGACGACCATTCACGCAGACCATATGGGTTTTCATTTCAGAGAGTAGCCCGACGATCATTCACGCAGACCACATGGGTTTTCATTTCAGAGAGTAGCCCGACGATCATTCACGCAGACCATATGGGTTTTCATTTCAGAGAGTAGCCCGACAATAATTCACGCAGACTACACGGGTTTTCATTCAGAGAGTAACCCGACGACCATTCACGCAGACCACATGGGTTTTCATTTCAGAGAGTAGCCCGATGATCATTCACGCAGACCACATGGGCTTTCATTTCAGAGAGTAACCCGACGATCATTCACGCAGACTACATGGGTTTTCATTTAAGAGAGTAGCCGGACGATCATTCACGCAGACCACATGGGTTTTCATTTCAGAGAGTAGCCCGATGATCATTCACGCAGACCACATAGGTTTTGATTTCAGACTTTAGCCCGACGACCTTACACGCAGACCACATGGGTTTTGATTTAAGAGAATAGCCCGACTATCATTCACGCAGACCACATGGGTTTTGATTTCAGAGAGAAGCCCGATGATCATTCAAGCAGACCACATGGGCTTTCATTTCAGAGAGTAACCCGACGATCACTCACGCAGACCACATGGGTTTTCATTTCAGAGAGTAGCCCGACGATCATTCACGCAGACCACATAGATTTTCATTTCAGAGAGTAGCCCGACGATCATTCACGCAGACTACACGGGTTTTCATTTCAGAGAGTAGCCCGACGATCATTCACGCAGACCACATAGATTTTCATTTCAGAGAGTAGCCCGACGATCATTCACGCAGACTACACGGGTTTTCATTTCAGACAGAAGCCCGATGATCATTCACGAAGACCACATGGGCTTTCATTTCAGAGAGTAACCCGACGATCATTCACGCAGACTACATGGGTTTTCATTTAAGAGAGTAGCCCGACGATCATTCACGCAGACCACATAGATTTTCATTTCAGAGAGTAGCCCGACGATCATTCACGCAGACTACATGGGTTTTCATTTCAGAGAGTAGCCCGACGATCATTCACGCAGACCACATAGATTTTCATTTCAGAGAGTAGCCCGACGATCATTCACGCAAAGTACACGGGTTTTCATTCAGAGAGTAGCCCGACGATCATTCACGCAGACTACATGGGTTTTCATTTCAGAGAGTAGCCCGACGATCATTCATGCAGACCACATGGGTTTTGATTTAAGAGAGTAGATCGACGATCATTCACGCAGACCACATGGGTTTTCATTTCAGAGAGTAGCCCGACGACTATTCACGCAGACCACATGGGTTTTCATTTTAGACAGCAGTCCGACGATCATTTACGCAGACCACATGGGTTTTGATTTCAGAGAGTAGCCCGACGATCATTCACGCAGACCACATGCGATGCCATCAGGGAAGACTAGGTTAGCGCAGTTTTGAAGTTCGATTGAATTTGGCACAAGAACGTTTGAAAGTAGGTCTATAATAGTAATGAAAAAAAAACTCAGTGTAGTCCCACAGAGTTCTAGGATGGATGGAAGGAGATATATAGATCACTTGGACAATATCCTTCGATCAATGTTGGCCGAGAGGCAAAGGCACTGAATTCAAAGAACACGCAGGTACGCCAAATACCTGGAAATAAATACCTCGCCGAATTAACACTTTTAGTAATCTCTTTCCAATCTCGCGAACTCCAATTACATCTTGTGCATATGTATACAATTGATAGAATGGACATGACCAAAATTAACTGCACACAATCCACCATAGACTATCCTCTTTCTCTGGAACCCTTTCTTCTCAGTGAATACACAATTAAAGCCGAACAAGTTTTACCTCTGCAATTCAGGTACTTACCCAAATGGGGTATGGACACATGCTGTCGTAAAGAGTCGATGTGGTGTCGAACCACAGCAACGGCATGGATGTCAAAATTTGCACAAGTTTCCATCGCTGTACAAAACAGGTTTTCCAAAGGGGATTCCCTGCACAGTGAGGTCGACAGCACAAGTATCTGAATAAAGATACCAAAAGAAAAAAAAAACAATGAGAAAAAATACATACATGGAAAAGTGACCTATGAAATGCTCACTAAAATGGACACCTTTATCACATGAAGAGCTACATGTATCTACTTCAATAATTTCATTATTTACCCGTTATTATTCATGATTATAATCATATTTATTAGTTGTTAACTAGTCTTTGACCATTTTAATTTATTTTATTTATGCCTGTAAAAACACAACTTTCTCTACTATGTAATTAGCACAAGTGTCCTTATGGCGGTCTGTATTAATTAAAATGTATATTGAACATCTGTAACTCTTAGAAATGTGTCTCCATTATCGTAACCAAATTGTCTGACGTCACTAAACTCTGACGTCAGTAACTCCTGACTGGCTCTCATGTTCTCCAATGGAAACCATCAAGCCAACCAGAAATCATTAAATATAAGCGTCAAGTCCGACATTCCTATACCATTCGTAGTCCATACAGGGCGTTCCAAGTCGATAATCGCAAGATCCATTTCCACAACAACCATCGTTTTGACATGGTGATTGTTGATACGGTATTTTAATCTTGCTAAATGGAAAGAAATATTAAAAATGAAGCAAGGAATAGTCGGAAGACCATTAGGAACTGTATCTGAAATACATTTGTCTATTTTTCAATACCGGCCCGGATAGGACAGTTGGTAGAGCATCCGCTACGGCAGCGGTAGATCCAGGATCAATCCTGGGTCGAGTCACACCTAAGACCTTGAAAGAGGAAGTTGTAACGTGGCGTTCAGCATGAAGGGGATAGTGCAACGACTGGTTGACCCGTATCAGTATAATGGCTCGGGCGGGGCGGATTACTTGCCTTCCGTAAGTTGTCTCAATGAAGCAGCACTAGATAAAAGAGCGGTGGAAATCCGTCCTGCGACAAGGAGGCACATTACATACACCCTACGGATTCCTTCGTCGTCATATGACAGAAAAATTGTTGACTACGACGTTAAACCCGAAGCACTCACTCACTCTATTTTTCAAAGATTAAAATGCAGTCAAACGTTTATACTGTGAGGTGGGGTTTATGGAATACCGAACGTCAATGACAAAAATGTACTCTTGTAATGCCTGCCGCAGCAAAACTAAGCACATATGATATTGGGGCCAGCCTTACAATCCATTTGGTTGCAGGTAATTTAATAAAATAGAAACAGAATAAATAGCTGATGGTATCTGATAATTAGCACACAGTTTTGAATATTCTTTCTACGGATGATTACTTCATTTTCTATGTTTCTTTCCCATTAAGGGTACAGCTACCAGAATTTCAGACCGCTTCGGTGGCCAAAAGAAGAACGTCCATATCGACGTACGACTTAAAACCCCAAGCATACACACATACATACATACATACACACATGTAATATACATACATACATATGCCAGTATTTCTGATGGGCATTTCAAAATCATGAAAAAGACAAAGTTCTGATACTTGTACGAATTAAACAAGTAGCTTGGGAGACGCTTTTCAAGGTTATATTTTGATGGGTTCTTTACTATCCAGATCATTTTAGCACAAGATACCTGGGGCATATGCTGGGCTTGCTGGGCTTGCTGGAAGGGCCGTTTGAACTTGTGATACTTTTTCATGATTTGTTTATACACGTCCTTTCGTTGTTCGTAGTAGTCAGCACCTAATTCTAGAATCACCATGGAGAAATCTGTCCATTTAACCACATCTTCTTCCAGAGCATTTTTGAAGAGTTTCGCCTTAGCGATCAACACACTGTTTTCTTGAAGAACCTTGGATAAAGGTCCATCAGATGACTCAGTTCCAATTTGAACACATGGAATATCGTTGAGAAAGACTTGGCATCTTCTCAGCACTTTACCCGCCAAGGATGATTTTGTCACCAGATAGGCCACCTTCCCATCCGGGTTGCAAGCAAGAGAGAGATGTTCCTTAAACAAAACAAGCAAGCGAGTTAAGGCTACACCTCAGGTAATTTTCACAAACTGAACAAGAGATAAATAATAACTGAGATTTCATAACAGAGCTCATCTGAATGCAAAACTTCATATGAATGCAAAAGTTCAGTTCAATAAACACTGAAGTCGTGAATTTGGTAATTTACGGTAAATACTATGCAAGCAGAACATCATCGATGGAGCATCCCCCAGTATGTCTTTGTGCTTTATACACATGCAAACCTGACCTCAAGATATAGTCATGCTGGCTTCCTCTCCGGCCGTAAGTGGGAAAGTCTGACAGCAACCTGCGGATGGTCGTGGGTTTCCGCCGGGCTTTGCCCGGTTTCCACCCACCATAATGCTGGCCTCCGTCGTATAAGTGAAATATTCTTGAGTACGGCGTAAAACAGCAATCAAATAAATAAATAAATCAAGATATAGTAGTTTTTGGGATAACACAGCTAACATTTTTGTAATTTACTGTATTTGATATGCTCACAGGGAATCAAACATGTAACATGTCCATTGTGTTATTGTGCTCCACATGTGTGCAGACTGCGTACGTTTTAAGACATCAACCCTAACCTTTTGTTTAACATTGCTTTCCTTGTTATTATACATAAATGTAGAATGTTTCACAGGCTTTCGATCCACTTACCGAGATCTTTTGCAGATGGTCTAAACATTTTACAATTTACGTGGCGATGCTTTGACTTCGCTGTTGTCGTTGAACCCACATGCGTTTATAAGTCTAAGGCATTATACAGGCAACGTCATTGGCCAAGGTTCATCCTCTGTATTAATAGGGGCCTCTGTCAAATATTGCTGTAATGCTCTGTGCAGGCAGTGGTTGTGACATGTATAGGGTTGTTGACTTTGTTATTGTGGAACATTTTAGCTATGATAAGCGGCATACACTGAGTTATGCAGAAGCCGTTACAATTCAACTCGTGTTACACGAAGAACATGTAGTTATAAGCCTGAGAAGCGAGATCGCCCATTGTATTTCATGACAGGCGACACCAGTATGCTGTGAGCTATGCTGTGACAAGTTAGAAGAAAACGGATAGGTCAGTGGTGAATATCCCAGAACATTCTCTTGGAAGCCAGAGGAGTATATAAGAAAGCGAGGTGGGGGGTGGGGGGTGGGGGGGGAGGTGTGGTAATATAGAGAGAGAAGAGAAGAGAGCACTAGTAGGTGTGTCGCGGATTCAACAGTGGTTTGTCAATTCTGACAGTGGGCTAGTGTTACTGCTAGTGATCACCAATGTTCAACAAAGGGCCGATTATAGTCAGAAGAACTGTGGCCCGCGAGGATCAACAGAGACCAGCAGTGGTGCTGCATGCGTTTGGATTATTCGTCACTAGGGGGCAAGGTGTCTCCAGTGAACCGCGACGAACTGCGGACGAGTGGATTACGAAAGAGGTGTTACAACGCTCTATGTATCACGAGGGTGATACCGGACACGGTTTCCTGGGAGGCTGTGAGTTGCGACGCGCGTTTGGTGGACTACAGTGGACTCTGTGGATTGCGTCTGACAGCTGTATACAGCGGGTGTGCAGAGCACGGTGCGATGGGTACGCAGGAACTGTACGAGTGGACTGTTCGAGACATTCAAGGTCGTGAGTAGGCTCTATGACATACCCTCTGGTTTCAATTTCGACACTTTGATCAGTGAACTGTTACATAGAACATTGTGTCTGGTATATGCAATTTTGTCACATTGATCCGTAGATTGATTGTTTGTTCTTGAATATATATATATATATATATATATATATATATATATATATATATATATATATATATATATGTATATATTGCAGGGGCCTCCGTGGCTCAGTCGGTTAGCGCGCTAGCGCAGCGTAATGACCCAGGAGCCTCTCACCAATGCGGTCGCTGTGAGTTCAAGTCCAGCTCGTGCTGGCTTCCTCTCCTGCCGTATGTGGGAAGGTCTGCCAGCAACCTGCGCATGGTCGTGGGTTTCCCCGGGGCTGAGCCCGGTTTCCACCCACCACAATACTGGCCGCTGTCGTATAAGTGAAAAATTCTTGAGTACGGCGTAAAACACCAATCAAATAAATAAATATACATATTGCATATTTCTTTTTATGTGTTATCTTCCTTGTCTTACGCCCTCACACACTGCCATATAAAGCACAGCTAGTTTGGAAACTAGAACCAACTAGACCCACAAATTTATGAGCTTTTGACAATTGGGGGCTCGTTTGGGAAAGCTAGAAATTTGTGAGTGAGATAAATTAATTTTGGAAAATTTTTGAGGATTTCTGGTGTTTCGACGTAAAGGCAGTGTGACTTGGTGCGACAGGAGAGATAATTCCCCAGTAGTAGTATAGGGCAGAAGGCATATTTCCATTGAGAGTAGTCAGTCCCCAGAATAGCTGAGCTCGCTGGCAGATATGGATCTTGCAAAATTAGTAGAGTTATGGAAGGATATGGGCTACGATGGCCCGGCATTGCAAGACTTTGTGAAAGAGCAGCAGGCTAAAGACAGGGAGGAAAAGGCAGCTTCCAGGGATGCTGAGAGAGAAAGGGCTCAACGTGAGGTTGCAACTGAGCGAGAAAGGGCTCAACGTGAAGCCGGAGCTAGGCAGCGCGAACTAGAGTTGCAGATTCCGTTAGAGCAGGCTAGAAATCAGGGAGGGGGGAGTTTAGCTGTAGCTATGAAATCCCCTTTGCCCAAGTTGCACAAATTTGATGAAGGGAAGGATGACGTGGATGATTTCCTAGAGAGATTTGAGCGTTTTGCTCAGAGCCAAAAGTGGCCGGGAGAGAGCTGGGCGGTGTGTTTGAGTCCCCTTTTGACAGGCAGGGGCTTCCAGGTGTATTCCAATATGCCAACTAGAGAGGTCAATGAGTATGATCGGTTGAAAACGACGTTGCTGAAACGCTATGAGCTTAATGAAGAAGGGTTCAGGAAAAAGTTCAGGGAATCAAAACCTGACACAGGTCAAACCGCATCACAGTTTGTGGGCAAATTACAAATCTTCTTTACTAGATGGATGCAGTTAGCGAAAGTCACTGAGGACTATGATAGCCTGAAAAACATGATGTTGAGAGATCAGTTCATTTCTATTTGAAATCATGAAGATTTGGCTATGTTTTTGAAAGAACGAATGCCTGAACTTACCAGCATTGAAAAGATGGCTCATGTTGCTAAGCAGTATGTTGAAGCTCATGGCTGTACTTTGTTCAACAAGAACAAAAAGAAAGACACTTTGGGCTCATCCAAAGGTGGTGACACAAAGCCCAAGCAGTCAAGTCCAGGTAGCTCTCTGGGTAACCCGGCTCAAGGTAGCACCGATGGTAGCAGGAAGCCCCTTGAATGTTACATCTGTCACAGATTGGGTCACAAAGCGAGGGACTGCAGGGTTAAGATTCAGTCCGGTCAACACCAAACACAGAAGGTTGCTGGTGCTCAATCCATCCCTGGAGGGCGTGGCAGTGCTGGCATTTGGTGCCAGTACATGGGTAGTGACGGTGAACAAGGCAGAGCGGATAAACAGGCTATCTTGAGCCAGAAAGGGGCACCATCTGACCAGAAGGTCACAGACAGCAAGTCTACAGCAGCCTATCAAGCTACCAGCCAGCGGATTGCCTCCATTAGAGAGTGCATGGAAGATGGTCAGTTGAAAATGGCCAATGGTGAATCCATCCCAGTGATAAGTGGTGCATGTAATCATGAGTTACCACTTGATCATGGCATGCCAGTGGGAGAAGGGTTTGTAGGTGATACCAAGGTGCAGGTGTTACGGGATTCTGGGTGTAGCAGTGCAACTGTTCGCAGCAGTTTGGTCCAGCCTGAACAAATGACTGAAAATGTATACGCTTGTGTGCTGATTGATGGCACTATACGCCAGTTTCCCATTGCCAAAATCCAGGTGGATACCCCGTTCTACACAGGAGAGGTTGAGGCTGTGCGCATGCAAAAGCCCATATGTGATCTGGTCATATAGGTATATCCCTGGGGCAACCAACCCTCCCAAAGTGAGAAAGATTCAAGAGATAACGGAGGAGCACAAGCAGCTGTGACCAGAGCTCAGGCCAAGAAGGCAGAGCAGCCACTGAAACCTCTGGTTGTCTCACACCCACTTGATGTCAAAACGTTGACAGTGGATGAGTTCAAGAGGGCTCAAAAGGCTGACCAAGGTCTGGCAAAGTTGTGGGAGTTGGCTGGGGAAGGCACAGAACTCACCACGAGAGGTCATCACGGGTACAAGTATGAGGTACAAGTATTAGGTACAGAAAGGTGTGCTGTACAGAATATATTAGGAGCGTAGAGACTCGGCGGGTGAGGTCAAACAGATAGTTGTACCAAGGGAGTACAGGAAGCAAGTTATGAGTGTCGCTCATGAGTCTGTAGTGGGTGGTCATCTAGGCTCAAATAAGACAGTGGACAGAATCACGAGCAGTTTTCACTGGCCTGGTATCACAAGTGATGTGACCAGATTCTGTCAGTCATGTGATATCTGTCAAAGGATTATACCCAAGGCTCAAGGAAATGTGTGCTGAGCAACCCCGAGAATGGGACAGGTACTTGTCAGCTGTGTTGTTTGCCTACTGTGAGGTACCACAAGCAAGTACGGGGTTCTTTCCCTTTGAAATGCTCTATGGCAGAGCGGTTAGAGGACCTCTGCAGATACTGAAGGAGCTGTGGACTGAGCAGGAAACTCCAGAGGTCAGTAATACGTACCAGTATGTCCTGGACCTAAGAAACCGCCTTGAAGAGACATGTGAATTGGCCAGAAGGAGCCTGTATGAGGCTCAGGGTGTGTACAAGCACCATTATGACAAAAAGGCCAAAGACCGAAGATTCAAAGCAGGAGATAAGGTTTTGGTCTTATTACCGACTGACCACAACAAGCTGCTGCGGCAGTGGCCAGGACCAAACCAGGTTAGTGAAGTAGTTAACAAGGTTGACTATAAGGTCAAGGTCAAAGGCACGCCAAAACTGTATAATATTAACCTGCTTAAACAGTACATTGAGAGAGATGATGGTTCTCATGATGATGACACTGAGGCTGCAGCCATGGCCGTGATTGAGCCAGAGATTGGCGAGAGTGCAGATGATGCGGAAGATTTGCTAGAGCTGGGTGTTGGCTCAGGCGAAGAGACTATCTAGGATTCTGATTTTCTGATTGACTCTCACCACAGCAAAAGGCTGAGGCTCATGCTCTATTGAGGGAGTATGAAGATATTTTCACAGAGCAGCCTCCTTCCACAGATGTGGAGAAGCATGTCATCGAGACCACGACTCCAAGTCCTGTAAGCGTAAAGCCATTTCCAGTGCCTTATGCACTGAGACAGGTAGTTGAGGAAGAGGGCAGGAAGAAGCTGGAAGCAAGGATCATTGAGGTCAATTTCCTCTTACAATTCACCAATTGTCTTGGTCAAAAAGAAAGATGGTCCTCCAGGTTCTGTATTGATTTCCACAGATTGAACATGGTCACCAAATTTGATTCAGAATCCATGCCCAATCCTGATGACATTATGGCCAAACTAGCAAAAGATGAGTTTCACTCGAAGCTAGACCTCAGTAAAGGGTACTGGCAGATCCCAGTTGCTCCAGCATGTAGGCACATGACCGCATTCACAACACCACAAGGGTGCTTTCAGTTCAAGAGAATGCCATTTGGACTAGTGAATAGTGCCGCTTTGTTCAACCGTATGATGAGGAAGGTCCTGAATGGTGTTGACCATGTAGATAGCTTAGTAGATGATGTGTTGCACCACACCGAGACATGGTCCACACACATGACGACCCTCACAGATATCTTTGAAAAGATAAGAGGAGCAGGTCTCACCATCAGACCTTCAAAAACCATGATAGGTTACACCAACCTAGGGTTTATCGGCCACACAATAGGTGCAGGTGAAATGGCCATGGAGTCAAAGAGGACAAAGAGGCAAGTCAGGTCATTTCTAGGTCTTGCGGGATATTACCGCAAATTTATCCCAAACTTCTCGACAATTGCGGTACCCTTAACTGACTTGACCAAGAAGGGGTCAACCGATTGCAGTTAGGTGGGGTGGGGTGGGGTGGACCCCAAGAGAAAGCTTTCCAAACACTAAAAGGGATGCTGGCACAAGAGCCCATACTGAGATTACCTGACTTCAGTAGGCCATTCATAGTGCAGGCAGGCAGATGCCTCAGAAACAGGAGTAGGTGCAGTTTTACTGCAAGAGTATGAAGATGGTAGGTTTCCAGTAGCTTACGTGAGCAAGGAGCTCAAAGCTAGTGAGCTCAACTACTCTGTGATTGAGAAAGAGTGCCTTGCACTGGTGTTTGCAGTCAAGAAGTTTTACAAGTACCTCTATGGGAAAGAATTCATACTGCAAACAGACCACCAACCTCAAGCTTACATCCAAAAGATGCAGGCAGGAAATGGTCGCATCATGAAATATGCACTGTTTCTTCAGACCTTCAGATATAGGGTTGAAGCAATCAAAGGGTCTGAGAATGTTGGAGCAGATTATATCAGCAATGTAGAATAATGTTTTTGTGTTTGTGGTAGACCTGCAGGTATGTTTTCTGAAAAGTTGATTTATGATATATTTATGAAATATTTTCTTGAGAAAAGGGGGGGGGGGGCGTGTTTGTCAAATATTGCTGTAATGATCTGTGCAGGCAGTGGTTGTGACATGCATAGGGTTGTTGACTTTGTTATTGTGGAACATTTTAGCTATGATAAGCGGCATACACTGAGTTATGCAGAAGCCATTACAATTCAACTCGTGTTACACGAAGAACATGTAGTTATAAGCCTGGGAAGCGAGATCGCCCATTGTATTTCATGACAGGCGACACTAGTATGCTGTGAGCTATGCTGTGACAAGTTAAAGAAAACTGATAGGTCAGTGGTGAATATCCCAGAACATTCTCTTGGAAGCCAGAGGAGTACATAAGAAAGCGATGGGGTGGGTTGGGGTTGGGGTGGGGTTGGGGGGGAGGGGTTAATATAGAGAGAGAAGAGAAGAGAAGAGAGCACTAGTGGGTGTGTCGCGGATTCAACAGTGGTTTGTCTGGTTTCAATTTCGACACTTTGATCAGTGAACTGTTAGATAGAACATTGTGTCTGGTATATGCAATTTTTGTCACACTGATCCGTATATTGATTGTTCTTGAATATATATATATATATATATATATATATATATATATATATATATATATATATATATATATATATATATATATTGCATATTTCTTTTTATGTGTTATCTTTCTTGTCTTACGCCCTCACACACTGCCATATAAAGCACAGCTACTTTCGAAACTGGAACCGACTAGACCCACAAATTTCTGAGCTTTTGACAGCCTCCGTGACTCAATTGGTTAGTGCGCTAGCGCAGCGTAATGACCCTGGAGTCTCTCACCAATGCGGTCGCTGTGAGTTCAAGTCCAGCTCATGCTGGCTTCCTCTCCGGCCGTACGTGGGAAGGTCTGCCAGCAGCCTGCGGATGGTCGTGGGTTTCCCCCGGGCTGAGCCCGGTTTCCAACCACTATAATGCTAGCCGCTGTCGTATAAGTGAAATATTTCTGAGTACGGCGTAAAACACCAATGAAAATAAATAAATAAATAAATAAATACCTCTGTATTAATAACTCGTTAGATTACTCGGCAAACTAGGGCCCATGGCCCCAAAACTGATGCGAAAAAAAATTAAAAAAAACACACAAACAAACCAAAACAAGCAATGCATATTGACAAAAAAGGTAGTCAGTATTTAGTTGAGAGATCAACTGTAAACCCATTAAGGTATTATAAGAAAACAGACATCATCTCTCCGTTGCTCACCTTTATAGCTTTCAGAGCCACAAAGCGCTTCCCGCTTTTTGCTGGACACAGAATCATTGTTTTCTTACACTCTTTCACGACAGAATACAGTTCCTTTTGGTAATCTCTAAGAGTCAGAATCTTCGGTTCACAAAGTGTGGGAGATACGCACCTTGCTCCTACTCGGATGAAGAAAAATAAATCATGAGAACATCGACAGAACTTAAACACCTCTTCCTTTGTCGAACTCCCCGTGCATATATAACGCACACAATCATGTGTAATTTGTCAAGTCGCTGCCCAATATTACCTGACGTCACTGGTTTTTATTGGTCTCCAATCCTGTTTTTGTTGCCATAATGTAGAGTTTCTAAGTTTACTTAGCAAACGTCTAATGAATCTGACTGAAAATGAAAGAATATGTTTATTAGCCTACTCGTGTCTCCAAACGATCGACTGGCAGTATAACTTTCATATACAGTTCATTCTGGCTTCCTCTCCGGGCATACATGGCCAGGACTTCAGCAACCTGCGGATGGTCGTGGATTTCCCCCAGGCTTTGCCCCCCCCCCCATAATACAGGACACCGTCGTATAAGTGAAATATTCTTGAGTACCGCGTAAAACGCCAATCAAATAAATAAATAAATAAATTAAGCTGATGGTAAAAGCGAAACCGCTTCTCCGAACATCCGATTGTTCACTCAGATACGTGTCAGTAGACATCTGGGAGTCTCAAGTTTATGTAGGTGACATCTAAGATAACACCATAATTTGAAACCATTTAACAGACGCTGGAAAATTCATACACCATCCGAATTAAGGTGTGCTGACCTGGTGGTGAGGAGGCTTCTTCCTCGTCAGACAGGCCGCTGCTCCCGAGGCTTGAACGCTTTCTGAATGAACCTCCAAGACTCAATCTAGACAACGATGGAGACAAACCAAAATCTTCATCGCCTTCATCTTTCTCTTGAAAGTCTGTTTTCAGGGACAAAAGAAAAAATAAGATAAATCGCTTTTAACCATTCGTAAACAAACGATTAACACAAGCCCAACTTTCCTAAACTAACACTTTCAAATTCCTTTCCTTTGGATGGGTTACATTACAATATGTTACAAATTTTCTGTGGGAAGGCCACTGATACACCATGCCATTACACACCTAAAATGACACCAACCTTAATGCAGTTCTTGCATAAATGTACCATTCAATTCCTTCACTCATAACTTGTGTGAAACGAAGAATCATTTCGTTCAGCCTTGTTTGGCATCAGAACTGCCAGCTCGTTTTCTACATGAAAGTTAAAGAGCTTAGTGTGAAACGAAGAACCATTTTGTTCAGTAAAGCGTGGCTTTACTGATGAACTATGGATCCATTCTGGAAGCCCTTCATTCTAAAGTCGACAATCTCTCTCCGTGTGAATGTGAGTTAGGGGTTTACAGGGTTTTGTTAGGGATTTATATGGTAAATTAGGGGATTTACAGGGTAAGTTCGGGTTTTAGAGGTTAAGTTTAGAAGGTATATGTATGGGAAGATAGTATTGTTTCCCAGCAGACTCTGTTTCGCTTCTCAAACCTTTATATATGTACTTTATACACGATATCAAGAATGCTCGGCTTATACCATGTCGGTCTGATTCATGAGCATGAAAACTGAGCACCCGGAATGAATAATGTTCAGCAAAGAAAGAAAAAAAAAACACTGGCGACGACTGTGTGATACCCGGCAAATGTGTGAGTTAGGGTTTGTGTCTAACTGTGGCCCATGGCCCAACAAGCAGTAAGAACGGTGGAATTTACAGATTCCCTGCCATAGGCCCTACAATCTTGTCACCCTTACAACTGTGACAAAGGCAATTTATTCTTGGGTGCGCACTGAACAGCGGAGAAAATAAATACACTATTCTAAGAGCTGCAGTCAATAAATAATAAAACTAGTATCTAAGAGAGCAACAGAACAATGTCTACCTGAGATAACAACCACATGACCCTACAGAGATAAGAATACAACTGTAAACTGTCGAAATCAAGTTTAGCTTTTTATGAAAAACAACACGAACCATCGGAGGATGGGTTATGGTTAAAGCGGCCGCGTGCGTGCGTGCGTGCGTGTGCGTGTACGTGTGTGCGTACATGTGTATACTGGGTAGATTAGACCTTTCCACAGTGTAACACGCAAACCCCCTGCTGAAAATGCAACACGCAAACCCCCTGCTGAAAATGTACACGCAAACCACCTGTAACACGCAAACCCCCTGCTGAAAATGTAACACGCAAACCCCCTGCTGAAAATGTAACACGCAAACCCCCTGCTGAAAATGTAACACGCAAACCCCCTGCTGAAATGTAACACGCAAACCCCCTGCTGAAAAATGTAACACGCAAACCCCCTGCTGAAAATGTAACACGCAAACCCCCTGCTGAAAATGTAACACGCAAACCCCCTGCTGAAAATGTAACACGCAAACCCCCTGCTGAAAATGTAACACGCAATCCCACAAAAAGTTGCACAATTTCAAAATCTGTAAAATCTTGTCAAAAACTAAAATGTCCATGATTGTACACAGCGTACAATTGGGTACAAAATGTTTAATTTTTGTGATATCTTGCTCACAATATTACCTGATATCTTGCTCACAGGATTTCCTGATATCTTGCTCATAAGATTACCTGATATCTTGCTCCCAAGATTACTAACATCCATGAACACAAATGACACACTCAAGGGCGAATCGGCGGCCAGCATTATGGTGAGAGAAAACCGTTCAGAGCCCTGAGGAAACACACGATATCGGCAGGCTGCTGTACGAACCGAGAGGAAGCCAGCTTGAGCTGGATTTAAACTCACAGCAACTGCATTGTCGAGAGGCTCCTGGATCATTGTGTTGCACTAGCACGCTGACCACTAAGCCACCGAGTCCCTCTCCCCTCCACCAAACACCCTCCATCCCCCACCCACCACGTAATTGTCAGAGGCGATCTTCCTGAATCATTGTACTGCAAAGGACTATTTATGTTTGGTTCGGCTTAAACTAAAGGAATTGGTTGATGGCCCTTGTTTGACCGTTTACGCAGCCTTAGGTTCACTGAAAACAACTTAGCTCCCACCAGTATAGTGTACAAGGAGCCAAAACGTGGCAAAATGTTCCGTTTAGATGTACTTACCGAAAGATTGCTCTGAGAATTCGCCCCACCACCCCCTAAAAAAATGATAGTCACCGTACAAGTGAGAACTAGGTGGAATGCCGGTAGGGTTTTCACAGCAGCCAAATCAATCAAATAATATTTCAGCATGAACGTAGAGAAATGGAAGCTACTGACCTTCATAACACTGAGTCATCTCCTCAATGACACCATCCATGCCGCTTTTCCGAAAGGCATCCCGAAGGCCAGAACACACATCCTTTTTCAAACGCTGAACACGATTCAGTAACAGCTCGGCCGCAGATATTCTGCCTTTGTTTTTCATTCTCGCGTTCAACTGCCTGTCTGTCAACTTCGTCTAAATACCCACCAAGGTGGGTCAAAAGCTTTATGGGATTAAACTTTGTTTTGATCACAGGCGTTAAATATTCCAGAAATCTCTCACTGTGTTCGACTTCAGCAATGTCTGGCTCTCCCGTCAGAATATCCCTTAGGCAGGTCATAACCTAAAATATTAATATATATTCATTTAGTTATTTGTTGACTTGTTTATATTCAGTGGTTCAATGGTTGTTGATTGGTTGCCAATTCATTCCAAAATGCTATACTGGCTCTCCACAGAACATGCTCTGTTCTCTGGCTGGGCAGGTCAATGCAACCATCATTGGTGACCTTTCGACACTGTAACGGATTTATTTATTTATTTACTCATTTATTAACATATCTTGAGTACTACGCCGTGATAAAGAATATTTTACTTATACGACGGCGGCCAGTATTATTTTGCGAGGCAACCGTTGCTGGTAGACTTTCTCACACATACGACGGGAGAGGAAGCCAGCATGCGCTGGACTTGAATTCACAGAGATCGCATTAGTGAGAGGCTTCTGGTCCATTGTGTTGCACTAGTACGCTGACCACCAAGTCCCAACCGCATCCACCCCGACCCCGATACTGTCAGAGATGTCAGAAATCTGGTTAACTTGTTTATCTATCTATGTGCCAAACAGCAATAGGAGCGCTTCGAGCTCGTACTCTTTTATCATTAAACCTTAAAAAGTCATATGCCACGTTATATGGTTTCTACCTTTAGTGACAAAAGAGTTCGGACTGGAAGCTCCCGTATTTTGTGTTAACCATTTACATACTTTTTGAAAAACTAAATGATTTTCTGGGTAGTTTAACAACAAACATCAAGAAACTTTGCAGGGTTTCTGCTGTTACTGCCAGTTCCTGCCATCACTAACGAAGTTTGCACAGAAATCTTGAACAACGCCGCTGGGGTCACGGTGATGAGGCAGGAAGAGATATCAGAAAACACAAAACTCTGTCACAAAAAGCTTTTAATAGGAATACTTTATACACATGCATTCCCTTCATCTAAAGCGTGTACAATTCAGGACTCTAACCAACACCATAAACAATTTTAATGACTGGATACATAGTTTTGCAAGGAAAGCAGTGATGAGGCTAGGCCTACACGTGTCGCACAGGCTCCAAGCTTGTGTGGTGATGACAGACCTAAAGCGAGGGTAGAAAGCGGCACATGCGCTGTGAGTATATGTCGGACTATTATATATTATCGATTATTTTATATATTGTATATATTATAAATGACAAACATGCTTATTGACGCATCTCGTAACAAAATAAATATCTCACCAAGCTTATCCAAGACTTCTACAAATCTCAACCATTTCCCCTGTCCATCGCTCTTTCTCAGTGTCCTCCAAAAACATCTCATTGGTTTCGGCTTGCGTGGACACCTTTGCTTTTTCTCGAATGGCTGTCCGTGTGTCTACAATAGTGACCAATCAAACCTTTAATATCCAGTTTAACATGGCGCCCCGGTAATTATTAAAGGTAGATTATTAAAGTGTTGCCGCTTCTGAAGTATTACGCCGAAGATAGCAGACATGTCCCCTCACCCAGTCACATTATACTGACACTGAGCCAACCAGTCCTGTGTGCATTCTCTCCCAAGGGAGGTAGCAAGAAGTATTCTACTTTTTAAAGCCTTAGGTATAATCTGACCCGGGTTTGATCTCAGATGTCCTGACGTCGAGGCATTCGCTTCAACTCAAAGCGGTAGAGCAGACTTAATTTCGTGTCATTAGAATCAACCTTACTCATGCAGACATGTTTATGCCAGCAAACTGCGGACGGGCGGGGATTTTCCCCGAGGCTCTGCCCTGTTTCCTCCCATTCTAATGCTGGCCGCCGTCGTACATGCATAAGTGAAAAATTCTTCACATCAGCTGAAGGTGTCTATGTGCATTTAGTGTGGAATACATTAAAAAATACATGTACCTCTACATCTGCCTCCTTTTCGCATATTCATAAACTATAATATCAACCTTATTTCTACATGTACCTCTACTGAGTCTCATGAGTTCATGGTTATCTACAGTAAAATTAGGTTGTTCATCTATGCCCACTGTAAAGTCAGTCGCATGTGTTCATGCATGTCTTCTGTAAAGTCAGTCTCATGTGTTCATGCATGTCTACTGTAAAGTCAGTCTCACATGTCTATTCACGTCCACTATAAGGTCAGTCTCGTGTTCCTATACGTAAACTGTAAAGCCAATATCAAATGTTCATAATGCCCACTGTGAAGTCAGTACCATGTGTTCAATGTCCACTGTAAAGTCATTCTCCTGTGTTCATGTATGTCCACTGTAAAGTCACTATCACGTCTTCACGCATGTCCACTAATAAGTCCAGTGTCATATGTCCCATGCATTTTCACTGTGAAGTCAGTCCCAAGTGTTGAAAAATGTCCAATATAAAGTCAGTCCTATGTATCCATGCGTGTCCACTGTGAAGTCAGTCCCAAGTGTTCAAGAATGTTCACTGTAAAGTCAGTTCCTTGTGTTCGCGCATATTGAATGTAAAGTCAGTACCATGGGTTCATCAATGTCTAGTGTAAAACCAGTCCCAGGTGTTTATGCAGGTCCACTTCAAAAGTCAGTCGCATGTGTTCAACTATGTCAACTGTTAGGTCAGTCCCATGTGTTCATATATGTCTACTGTAAAGTCAGTCCCATGTGTCCATGGCGGTCACCTTTGAAGTCAATCTCATATGTTCATGGATCTCCACTGTAAAGTCAGTTACATGTGTTCCTGTATGTCCATTGAAAAGTCAGTTCCACGCGTTCATGCATACCCACTGAGAAGTCAGTCCCATTTATTCATCTACATATCCACTATGAAGTCAGTCCCATGTGTTTAGCTATGTCCACTGTAAAATCAGTCCCACACGTTCATGCATATCTACTATGAAGTCAGGCCCATGTGTTAGTATATGTCCACTGCACAATCAGTCCCACACGATCATGCATATCTTAGGCGGAAACAGTCCCATGTGTTAGTATATGTGTACTTTGAAGTCAGTCCCATGTGTTCATCTATATCTACTGTAAAGTCAGTCCTACATGTTCATGCATATCCACTGAAAAGTCAGTCCCTTGCATTCATGCTTATCCACTGTGAAGTCAGTCCTATGTGTTTATCTATGTCCAATATGAAGTCAGTCCTATGTGTTTAACCATGTTGACTTGCAAAGTCAGTCCCACGCATTCATGCATATCCACTGTAAAGTCAGTCCCACGCGTTCATGCATATCCACTATAACGTCAGTCCCACATGTTCATGCATATCCAGTGTGAAGTCAGTCCCATGTGTTCATGCATATCCAGTGTAAAGTCAGTCCCATGTGTTCATGCATATCCAGTGTGAAGTCAGTCCCATGTGTTCATGCATATCCAGTGTGAGGTCAGTCCCATGTGTTCATGCATATCCAGTGTGAAGTCAGTCCCATGTGTTCATGCATATCCAGTGTGAAGTCAGTCCCATGTGTTCATGCTTATCCAGTGTGAAGTCAGTCCCATGTGTTCGTCTGCATGTCCAGTGTAAAGTCAGTCCCATGTGTTCGTCTGCATGTCCAGTGTGAAGTCAGTCCCATGTGTTCGTCTGCATGTCCAGTGTGAAGTCAGTCCCATGTGTTCGTCTGCATGTCCAGTGTGGAGTCAGTCCCATGTGTTCGTCTGCATGTCCAGTGTGGAGCCAGGGCCATGTGTTCGTCTGCATGTCCAGTGTGGAGCCAGGGCCATGTGTTCGTCTGCATGTCCACTGTGGAGCCAGGGCCATGTGTTCGTCTGCATGTCCACTGTGGAGCCAGGGCCATGTGTTCGTCTGCATGTGCACTGTGGAGCCAGGGCCATGTGTTCGTCTGCATGTCCAGTGTGGAGCCAGTCCCATGTGTTCGTCTGCATGTCCAGTGTGGAGCCAGGGCCATGTGTTGGTCTGCATGTCCAGTGTGGAGCCAGGGCCATGTGTTGGTCTGCATGTCCAGTGTGGAGCCAGCGCCATGTGTTCGTCTGCATGTCCAATGTGGAGCCAGCGCCATGTGTTCGTCTGCATGTCCACTGTGGAGCCAGCGCCATGTGTTCGTCTGCATGTCCACTGTGGAGCCAGCGCCATGTGTTCGTCTGCATGTCCACTGTGGAGCCAGCGCCATGTGTTCGTCTGCATGTCCACTGTGGAGCCAGCGCCATGTGTTTGTGCATGTCCACTGTGGAGCCAGCGCCATGTGTTCGTCTGCATGTCCACTGTGGAGCCAGCGCCATGTGTTCGTCTGCATGGTCCACTGTGGAGCCAGCGCCATGTGTTCGTCTGCATGTCAGTGTGAAGTCAGTCCATGTGTTCGTCTGCATGTCCAGTGTGGAGCCAGTCCCATGTGTTCGTCTGCATGTCCAGTGTGGAGTCAGTCCCATGTGTTCGTCTGCATGTCCAGTGTGGAGCCAGGGCCATGTGTTCGTCTGCATGTCCAGTGTGGAGCCAGGGCCATGTGTTCGTCTGCATGTCCACTGTGGAGCCAGGGGCCATGTGTTCGTCTGCATGTCCAGTGTGGAGCCAGGGCCATGTGTTCGTCTGCATGTCCACTGTGGAGCCAGGGCCATGTGTTCGTCTGCATGTCCAGTGTGGAGCCAGGGCCATGTGTTCGTCTGCATGTCCACTGTGGAGCCAGTCCCATGTGTTCGTCTGCATGTCCAGTGTGGAGCCAGTCCCATGTGTTTGTCTGCATGTCCAGTGTGGAGCCAGTCCCATGTGTTCGTCTGCATGTCCAGTGTAGAGCCAGTCCCATGTGTTCGTCTGCATGTCCAGTGTAGAGCCACGGCCATGTGTTCGTCTGCATGTCCAGTGTGGAGCCAGGGCCATGTGTTCGTCTGCATGTCCAGTGTGGAGCCAGCGCCATGTGTTCGTCTGCATGTCCAATGTGGAGCCAGCGCCATGTGTTCGTCTGCATGTCCACTGTGGAGCCAGCGCCATGTGTTCGTCTGCATGTCCACTGTGGAGCCAGCGCCATGTGTTCGTCTGCATATCCACTGTGGAGCCAGCGCCATGTGTTCGTCTGCATGTCCACTGTGGAGCCAGCGCCATGTGTTTGTGCATGTCCACTGTGGAGCCAGCGCCATGTGTTCGTCTGCATGTCCACTGTGGAGCCAGCGCCATGTGTTCGTCTGCATGTCCAGTGTGAAGTCAGTCCCATGTGTTCGTCTGCATGTCCAAAGTGAAGTCAGTCCCATGTGTTCGTCTGCATGTCCAGTGTGGAGTCAGTCCCATGTGTTCGTCTGCATGTCCAGTGTGGAGCCAGGGCCATGTGTTCGTCTGCATGTCCAGTGTGGAGCCAGGGCCATGTGTTCGTCTGCATGTCCAGTGTGGAGCCAGGGCCATGTGTTCGTCTGCATGTCCACTGTGGAGCCAGGGCCATGTGTTCGTCTGCATGTCCAGTGTGGAGCCAGTCCCATGTGTTCGTCTGCATGTCCAGTGTGGAGCCAGTCCCATGTGTTCGTCTGCATGTCCAGTGTGGAGCCAGTCCCATGTGTTCGTCTGCATGTCCAGTGTGGAGCCAGGGCCATGTGTTCGTCTGCATGTCCAGTGTGGAGCCAGGGCCATGTGTTGGTCTGCATGTCCAGTGTGGAGCCAGCGCCATGTGTTGGTCTGCATGTCCACTGTGGAGCCAGCGCCATGTGTTCGTCTGCATGTCCACTGTGGAGCCAGCGCCATGTGTTCGTCTGCATGTCCACTGTGGAGCCAGCGCCATGTGTTCGTCTCCATGTCCACTGTGGAGCCAGCGCCATGTGTTCGTCTGCATGTCCACTGTGGAGCCAGCGCCATGTGTTTGTGCATGTCCACTGTGGAGCCAGCGCCATGTGTTCGTCTGCATGTCCACTCTGGAGCCAGCGCCATGTGTTCGTCTGCATGTCCACTGTGGAGCCAGCGCCATGTGTTCGTTCCATGTCCACTGTGAAGCCAGCGCCATGTGTTTGTGCATGTCCACTGTGGAGCCAGCGCCATGTGTTTGTGCATGTCCACTGTGGAGCCAGCGCCATGTGTTTGTGCATGTCCACTGTGGAGCCAGCGCCATGTGTTTGTGCATGTCCACTGTGGAGCCAGGGCCATGTGTTTGTGCATGTCCACTGTGCTGTGGAGCCAGCGCCATGTGTTTGTGCATGTCCACTGTGGAGCCAGCGTCATGTGTTTGTGCATGTCCACTGTGGAGCCACCACCATGTGTCTGTGCATGTCAAGTGTGGAGCCAGCGCCATGTGTTTGTGCATGTCCAGTGTGGAGCCAGGGCCATGTGTTTGTGCAATGTCCAGTGTGGAGCCAGGGCCATGTGTTCGTCTGCATGTCCAGTGTGGAGCCAGGGCCATGTGTTTGTGCATGTCCAGTGTGGAGCCAGGGCCATGTGTTCGTCTGCATGTCCACTGTGGAGCCAGGGCCATGTGTTGGTCTGCATGTCCAGTGTGGAGCCATCGCCATGTGTTCATCTGCATGTCCACTGTGGAGCCAGCGCCATGTGTTCGTCTGCATGTCCACTGTGGAGCCAGCGCCATGTGTTTCGTCTGCATGTCCACTGTGGAGCCAGCGCCATGTGTTCGTCTGCATGTCCACTGTGGAGCCAGCGCCATGTGTTTTGTGCATGTCCACTGTGGAGCCAGCGCCATGTGTTCGTCTGCATGTCCACTGTGGAGCCAGCGCCATGTGTTCGTCTGCATGTCCACTGTGGAGCCAGCGCCATGTGTTCGTCTGCATGACCACTGTGAAGCCAGCGCCATGTGTTTGTGCATGTCCACTGTGGAGCCAGCGCCATGTGTTTGTGCATGTCCACTGTGGAGCCAGCGCCATGTGTTTGTGCATGTCCACTGTGGAGCCAGCGCCATGTGTTTGTGCATGTCCACTGTGGAGCCAGCGCCATGTGTTTGTGCATGTCCACTGTGGAGCCACCACCATGTGTTTGTGCATGTCAAGTGTGGAGCCAGCGCCATGTATTTGTGCATGTCAAGTATGGAGCCAGGGCCATGTGTTTGTGCATGTCCAGTGTGGAGCCAGGGCCATGTGTTCGTTTGCATGTCCAGTGTGGAGCCAGGGCCATGTTTTGGTCTGCATGTCCAGTGTGAGAGCCAGGGCCATGTGTTGGTCTGCATGTCCAGTGTGGAGCCAGGGCCATGTGTTCGTCTGCATGTCCAGTGTAGAGCCACGGCCATGTGTTCGTCTGCATGTCCAGTGTGGAGCCAGGGCCATGTGTTGGTCTGCATGGTCCAGTGTGGAGCCAGCGCCATGTGTTCGTCTGCATGTCCAATGTGGAGCCAGCGCCATGTGTTCGTCTGCATGTCCACTGTGGAGCCAGCGCCATGTGTTCGTCTGCATGTCCACTGTGGAGCCAGCGCCATGTGTTCGTCTGCATGTCCACTGTGGAGCCAGCGCCATGTGTTCGTCTGCATGTCCACTGTGGAGCCAGCGCCATGTGTTTGTGCATGTCCACTGTTGAGCCAGCGCCATGTGTTCGTCTGCATGTCCACTGTGGAGCCAGCGCCATGTGTTCGTCTGCATGTCCAGTGTGAAGTCAGTCCCATGTGTTCGTCTGCATGTCCAAAGTGAAGTCAGTCCCATGTGTTCGTCTGCATGTCCAGTGTGGAGTCAGTCCCATGTGTTCGTCTGCATGTCCAGTGTGGAGCCAGGGCCATGTGTTCGTCTGCATGTCCAGTGTGGAGCCAGGGCCATGTGTTCGTCTGCATGTCCACTGTGGAGCCAGGGCCATGTGTTCGTCTGCATGTCCACTGTGGAGCCAGGGCCATGTGTTCGTCTGCATGTCCACTGTGGAGCCAGGGCCATGTGTTCGTCTGCATGTCCAGTGTGGAGCCAGTCCCATGTGTTCATCTGCATGTCCAGTGTGGAGCCAGTCCCATGTGTTCGTCTGCATGTCCAGTGTGGAGCCAGTCCCATGTGTTCGTCTGCATGTCCAGTGTGGAGCCAGGGCCATGTGTTCGTCTGCATGTCCACTGTGGAGCCAGGGCCATGTGTTGGTCTGCATGTCCACTGTGGAGCCAGCGCCATGTGTTCGTCTGCATGTCCACTGTGGAGCCAGCGCCATGTGTTCGTCTGCATGTCCACTGTGGAGCCAGCGCCATGTGTTTGTGCATGTCCACTGTGGAGCCAGCGCCATGTGTTCGTCTGCATATCCACTCTGGAGCCAGCGCCATGTGTTCGTCTGCATGTCCACTGTGGAGCCAGCGCCATGTGTTCGTTTGCATGTCCACTGTGAAGCCAGCGCCATGTGTTTGTGCATGTCCACTGTGGAGCCAGCGCCATGTGTTTGTGCATGTCCACTGTGGAGCCAGCGCCATGTGTTTCTGCATGTCCACTGTGGAGCCACCACCATGTGTCTGTGCATGTCCAGTGTGGAGCCAGCGCCATGTGTTTGTGCATGTCCAGTGTGGAGCCAGGGCCATGTGTTTGTGCATGTCCAGTGTGGAGCCAGGGCCATGTGTTGGTCTGCATGTCCACTGTGGAGCCAGGGCCATGTGTTGGTCTGCATGTCCAGTGTGGAGCCATCGCCATGTGTTCATCTGCATGTCCACTGTGGAGCCAGCGCCATGTGTTCGTCTGCATGTCCACTGTGGAGCCAGCGCCATGTGTTCGTCTGCATGTCCACTGTGGAGCCAGCGCCATGTGTTCGTCTGCATGTCCACTGTGGAGCCAGCGCCATGTGTTTGTGCATGTCCACTGTGGAGCCAGCGCCATGTGTTCGTCTGCATGTCCACTGTGGAGCCAGCGCCATGTGTTGGTCTGCATGTCCAGTGTGGAGCCAGCGCCATGTGTTCGTCTGCATGACCACTGTGAAGCCAGCGCCATGTGTTTGTGCATGTCCACTGTGGAGCCAGCGCCATGTGTTTGTGCATGTCCACTGTGGAGCCAGCGCCATGTGTTTGTGCATGTCCACTGTGGAGCCAGCGCCATGTGTTTGTGCATGTCCACTGTGGAGCCAGCGCCATGTGTTTGTGCATGTCCACTGTGGAGCCACCACCATGTGTTTGTGCATGTCAAGTGTGGAGCCAGCGCCATGTATTTGTGCATGTCAAGTATGGAGCCAGGGCCATGTGTTTGTGCATGTCCAGTGTGGAGCCAGGGCCATGTGTTCGTTTGCATGTCCAGTGTGGAGCCAGGGCCATGTTTTGGTCTGCATGTCCAGTGTGGAGCCAGGGCCATGTGTTGGTCTGCATGTCCAGTGTGGAGCCAGGGCCATGTGTTCGTCTGCATGTCCACTGTGGAGCCAGCGCAATGTGTTCGTCTGCATGTCCACTGTGGAGCCAGCGCCATGTGTTTGTCTGCATGTCCACTGTGGAGACAGCGCCATGTGTTCGTCTGCATGTCCACTGTGGAGACAGCGCCATGTGTTTGTCTGCATGTCCACTGTGGTGCCAGCGCCATGTGTTTGTGCATGTCCACTGTGGAGCCAGCGCCATGTGTTTGTGCATGTCCACTGTGGAGCCAGCGCCATGTGTTTGTGCATGTCCACTGTGGAGCCAGCGCCATGTGTTTGTGCATGTCCACAATGGAGCCAGCGCCATGTGTTTGTGCATGTCCACTGTGGAGCCAGCACCATGTGTTTGTGCATGTCCACTGTGGAGCCAGCACCATGTGTTTGTGCATGTCCACTGTGGAGCCAGCACCATGTGTTTGTGCATGTCCACTGTAGAGCCAACACCATGTGTTCGTGCATGTCCACTGTGGAGCCAGCACCATGTGTTCGTGCATGTCCACTGTGGAGCCAGCACCATGTGTTCGTGCATGTCCACTGTGGAGCCAGCACCATGTGTTCGTGCATGTCCACTGTGGAGCCAGCACCATGTGTCTGTGCATGTCCACTGTGGAGCCAGGGCCATGTGTTTGTGCATGTCCAGTGTGGAGCCAGGGCCATGTGTTGGTCTGCATGTCCACTGTGGAGCCAGGGCCATGTGTTGGTCTGCATGTCCAGTGTGGAGCCATCGCCATGTGTTCATCTGCATGTCCACTGTGGAGCCAGCGCCATGTGTTCGTCTGCATGTCCACTGTGGAGCCAGCGCCATGTGTTCGTCTGCATGTCCACTGTGGAGCCAGCGCCATGTGTTCGTCTGCATGTCCACTGTGGAGCCAGCGCCATGTGTTTGTGCATGTCCACTGTGGAGCCAGCGCCATGTGTTCGTCTGCATGTCCACTGTGGAGCCAGCGCCATGTGTTCGTCTGCATGTCCACTGTGGAGCCAGCGCCATGTGTTCGTCTGCATGACCACTGTGGAGCCAGCACCATGTGTTTGTGCATGTTCCCTGTGGAGCCAGCGCCATGTGTTTGTGCATGTCCACTGTGGAGCCAGCACCATGTGTTTGTGCATGTCCACTGTGGAGCCAGCACCATGTGTTTGTGCATGTCCACTGTAGAGCCAACACCATGTGTTCGTGCATGTCCACTGTGGAGCCAGCACCATGTGTTCGTGCATGTCCACTGTGGAGCCAGCACCATGTGTTCGTGCATGTCCACTGTGGAGCCAGCACCATGTGTTCGTCCAAGTCCACTGTGGAGCCAGCACCATGTGTTGGTCCAAGTCCACTGTGATGTCAGCAAGTCTGTTGAAAAATCAGTCCACTGTGTTCAAGTATGTTCACTGTAATGTAAGTCCCATGTGTCCATATATATATGTGAATGTAATGTATGCCCACTTTGACCCAGCATGTTGAGGTATTAGCAGTGTGAGTCTGCGAATGTATGTCCAGTCTGTACCAGCATGTTGAGATACGCTCGATGCGAGTCTGCGAATGTATGTGCACTTTGACCCAGCACGTTGAGGTATTAGCGGTGTGAGTCTGCGGATGTATGTCCAGTCTGTACCAGCACGTTGAGGTACGCTCGATGTGAGTCTGCGGATGTATGTCCAGTCTGTACCAGCATGTTGAGGTACGCTCGGTGCGAGTCTGCGGATGTATGTCCAGTCTGACTCAGCACGTTGAGGTACGCTCGGTGTGAGTCTGCGAATGCATGTGCACTTTGACCCAGCACGTTGAGGTATTAGTGGTGTGAGTCTGCGGATGTATGTCCAGTCTGTACCAGCATGTTGAGGTACGCTCGGTGCGAGTCTGCGAATGTATGTGCACTTTGACCCAGCACGTTGACGTATTAGCGGTGTGAGTCTGCGGATGTATGTCCAGTCTGTACCAGCACGTTGAGGTACGCTAGATGTGAGTTTGCGGATGTATGTCCAGTCTGTACCAGCATGTTGAGGTACGCTCGGTGTGAGTCTGCGGATGTATGTGCACTTTGACCCAGCATGTTGAGGTATTAGCAGTGTGAATCTGCGAATGTATGTCCAGTCTGTACCAGCACATTGAGGTACGCTCTATGTGAGTCTGCAGATGTATATCCAGTCTGTACCAGCATGTTGAGGTACGCTCGGTGTGAGTCTGCGAATGTATGTCCAGTCTGACTCAGCACGTTGAGGTATTAGCGGTGTGAGTCTGCGGATGTATGTCCAGTCTGTACCAGCACGTTGAGGTACGCTCGATGTGAGTCTGCGGATGTATGTCCAGTCTGTACCAGCATGTTGAGGTACGCTCGGTGCGAGTCTGCGGATGTATGTCCAGTCTGACTCAGCACGTTGAGGTACGCTCGGTGTGAGTCTGCGAATGCATGTGCACTTTGACCCAGCACGTTGAGGTATTAGTGGTGTGAGTCTGCGGATGTATGTCCAGTCTGTACCAGCATGTTGAGGTACGCTCGGTGCGAGTCTGCGAATGTATGTGCACTTTGACCCAGCACGTTGACGTATTAGCGGTGTGAGTCTGCGGATGTATGTCCAGTCTGTACCAGCACGTTGAGGTACGCTCGATGTGAGTTTGCGGATGTATGTCCAGTCTGTACCAGCATGTTGAGATACGCTCGATGCGAGTCTGCGAATGTATGTGCACTTTGACCCAGCACGTTGAGGTATTAGCGGTGTGAGTCTGCGGATGTATGTCCAGTCTGTACCAGCACGTTGAGGTACGCTCGATGTGAGTCTGCGGATGTATGTCCAGTCTGTACCAGCATGTTGAGGTACGCTCGGTGCGAGTCTGCGGATGTATGTCCAGTCTGACTCAGCACGTTGAGGTACGCTCGGTGTGAGTCTGCGAATGCATGTGCACTTTGACCCAGCACGTTGAGGTATTAGTGGTGTGAGTCTGCGGATGTATGTCCAGTCTGTACCAGCATGTTGAGGTACGCTCGGTGCGAGTCTGCGAATGTATGTGCACTTTGACCCAGCACGTTGACGTATTAGCGGTGTGAGTCTGCGGATGTATGTCCAGTCTGTACCAGCACGTTGAGGTACGCTCGATGTGAGTTTGCGGATGTATGTCCAGTCTGTACCAGCATGTTGAGGTACGCTCGGTGTGAGTCTGCGAATGTATGTGCACTTTGACCCAGCACGTTGACGTATTAGCGGTGTGAGTCTGCGGATGTATGTCCAGTCTGTACCAGCACATTGAGGTACGCTCTATGTGAGTCTGCAGATGTATATCCAGTCTGTACCAGCATGTTGAGGTACGCTCGGTGTGAGTCTGCGAATGTATGTCCAGTCTGACCCAGCACGTTGAGGTACGCTCTATGTGAGTCTGCGAATGTGTGTCCAGTCTGACTCAGCACGTTGAGGTATGCTCGGTGTGAGTCTGCGAATGTATGTCCAGTCTGACTCAGCACGTTGAGGTACGCTCGGTGTGAGTCTGCGAATGTATGTCCAGTCTGACTCAGCACGTTGAGGTACGCTCGGTGCGAGTCTGCGAATGTATGTCCAGTCTGACTCAGCACGTTGAGGTACGCTCGGTGCGAATGTGTGAATGTATGTCCAGTCTGACCCAGCACGTTGAGGTACGCTCGGTGTGAGTCTGCGAATGTATGTCCAGTCTGACTCAGCACGTTGAGGTACGCTCGGTGTGAGTCTGCGGATGTATGTCCAGTCTGACTCAGCACGTTGAGGTACGCTCGGTGCGAGTCTGCGAATGTATGTGCACTTTGACCCAGCACGTTGAGGTATTAGCGGTGCGAATCTGCGAATGTATGTCCAGTCTGACCCAGCACGTTGAGGTACGCTCGGTGCGAGTCTGCGAATGTATGTCGAGTCTGACTCAGCACGTTGAGGTGCGCTCGGTACAAGTCTGCAAATGTATGTCGAGTCTGACTCAGCACGTTGAGGTACGCTCGGTGCGAGTCTGCGAATGTATGTCCAGTCTGACTCAGCACGATGAGGTACGTTTGGTGCGAGTCTGCGAATGTATGTCCAGTCTGACTCAGCACATTAAGGTATGTGGGTGTGAGTCTGCGAATGTATATCCAGTCTGGCAGTTGGTCAGTGCATATGTACTATGACACAGCATGTTATTGTATGTCCAGTTTGATACATCATATTAATCTATGGCCACTGTGACTGTGTTAATGTCTGCTAATGTATGTTCATGTATGCGCAGTGCGAGTCTGTTAATGTTTGTCCAGTCTGACTCAGTGTGCCAATGTGTGTCCACTGTGATACACTCTGTTTTTCTATGTCCAGTGCGACACTCTGCTAATGTATGTCCATTGTGACTCAATCTGGTAATGTATGTCCACTGTGACACACTGTGTTATTTATTTATTTATCTCATAAGTGTTTTACGCTGTACACAAGAATATTTCACTTATACCACGGCGGCCAGCATAATGGTGGGAGGAAACCGAACAGAGCTCAGGGGAAACCCACGAGAACTTGCAGGTTGCCGGCAGACCTTCCCTCGTATCGGCCGGAGAGGAAGCCAGCATGAGCTTGACTAACTCACAGCGACCGCATTGGTGAGAGGCTCCTGGGTCATTACGCTGCGCTAGCGTGCTAACCAACTGAGCCATGGAGGCCCCCACAATGTACTTAAGTGTGCCTCCTGTGGCACAGTTTGTTAATGTATATACACTGTCATACAATCTGGTAATGAATGTCCACTGTGGCACAATGTGCTAATGTATGTCCACTGTGACACTTTGCCAATGTATGTCCACTGTGACAATTTCTCAATGTATGTCCACTGTGAAACTTTACCAATGTATGTTCACTGTGACACAGTGTGCTAATGTATGTCCACTGTGACACTTTACCAATGGATGTTTACTGTGACACTTTACCAATGGATGTCTACTGTGACACTTAGCCAATGTATGTTCACTGTGACACAGTTTCCTAATGTATGTCCGCTTTTCAAGCAGTGTGTTAAGATATGTTCAACGAGACAGTTTCCTAATGTCTACCCAGTGTGATAGTCTGCCAATCGATGTTCACTGAGATAGTTTTCCAACGTATACCCAGTGTGATATAGTCTGTCAATCTATGTTCACTGTGACAGTTTCCTTATGTATCTCCACTTTTGAAACAGTGCGTCAAGGTATCACTGTGACACAGCTTCCTAATGTACACCCAATCTGATACAGTCTGCCAGTGTACATGTGTATGTTCACTGAGACACAGTGTGTTAACGTATATCCAGTGTGATACCGTCTACCAATGTATGTTCACTGTGACACATCTTCCTTATGTACACCTAATGTGGTACAGTCTGCCAATGTATGTTGACTGTGACACAGTATGTTAAGGTATGACCAGAGAGATAGAGTCTGGGATTGTATACCAATTATGACACAGTGTGTTAATGTATGACCACACTGACTGCGTGTTAATGTAGAATCACACTGACACATGTCCTCTGGTAACTGGTTGCATAGTGACATTTTAGTAGATGTGTTTCCACTTTGACACTGTGTCTTTACCCCAGATTGTGCTAATCCCCACATATCAGGGAATATATGTCCACTGTGACATACCAGGGTTAACGTGTGTCCACTGTGACATTTCAGGGTTCTAGTGTGTCCACTGTGACTTTTCAGGGATAATATGTGTCCACTGTAACATATCAAGGTTAATGTGTGACCTCTGTGATATATCAGGGTTGATGTGTGTCCACTGTGACAGATCTGGGAAATGTGTGTCCACTGTGACAGATCTGGGTAATGTGTGTCCACTGTGACATATAGGGGATAATGTGTGTCCACTGTGACATATTGGGGTTACTGTGTGTCCACTGTGACATATCAAGATTAATGTGTGTCCACTGTGACATACGTTGACACAAAAAGGTTAATGTGTGTCCACTGTGACATATCAGGGTTAATGTGTGTCCACTGTGACATATCAGGGTTAATGTGTGTCCACTGTGACTTTTCAGGGATAATATGTGTTCACTGTGACTTTTCAGGGATAATATGTGTTCACTGTAACATATCAAGGTTAATGTGTGCCCTCTGTGATATATCAGGGTTAATGTGTGTCCACTGTGACATATCAGGGTTAATGTGTGTCCACTGTGACTTTGCAGGGATAATATGTGTTCACTGTAACATATCAAGGTTAATGTGTGTCCTTTGTGACATATCAGGGTTAATGTGTGTCCACTGTGACATACTGGGGTTACTGTGTGTCCACTGTGACATATTGGGGTTACTGTGTGTCCACTGTGACATATCACGGTTAATGTGTGTCCACTGTGACATATCATGGTTAATGTGTGTCCACTGTGACATACCAGGGTTCTAGTGTGTCCACTGTGACTTTTCAGGGATAATATGTGTCCACTGTAACATATCAAGGTTAAAGTGTGCCCTCTGTGATATATCAGGGTTAATGTGTGTCCACTGTGACAGATCTGGGTAATGTGTGTCCACTGTGACATATAGGGGATAATGTGTGTCCACTGTGACATATTGGGGTTACTGTGTGTCCATTGTGACATATTGGGGTTACTGTGTGTCCACTGTGACATATCAAGATTAATGTGTGTCCACTGTGACATATGTTGACACAAAAAGGTTAATGTGTGTCCACTGTGACATATCAGGGTTAATGGTGTGTCCACTGTGACTTTTCAGGGATAAGATGTGTTCACTGTAACATATCAAGGTTAATGTGTGTCCTTTGTGACATATCAGGGTTAATGTGTGTCCACTGTGACATATCGGGGTTAATGTGTGTCCACTGTGACATACTGGGGTTACTGTGTGTCCACTGTGACATATTGGGGTTACTGTGTGTCCACTGTGACATATCACGGTTAATGTGTGTCCACTGTGACATATCACGGTTAATGTGTGTCCACTGTGACATTTCAGGGTTCTAGTGTGTCCACTGTGACTTTTCAGGGATAATGTGTCCACTGTAACATATCAATGTTAATGTGTGTCCACTGTAACATATCAAGGTTAATGTGTGTCCACTGTAACATATCAGGGTTAATGTTTGTCCACTGTGACATATCAGGGTTAATGTGTGTCCTCTGTGACATATCAGGGTTAATGTTTGTCCACTGTGACATATCGGGAATAATGTGTGTCCTCTGTGAGATATTAGGGCTAATGTGTACCCACTGTGACAGATCAGGGTAATGTGTGTCCACTGTGATATAGGCAGGATTAATGTGTGTCCACTGTGAGATATCAGGGTTAATGTGTGTCAACTGTGACATATCAGGGTTAGTGTCTGCCCATTGTGACATACCAGGGTTAATGTGTGTCCACTGTAATAAATCAAGGTCAATATGTGTCCACTGTTACATACTTGGGTCAAATGGTGTCTACTTTGGCATATTAGGGTTAATGGGTGTCCACTGTGACATATCAGGGTTATTGTGAGTCCGCTGTGACGGGTCAGGGTTAATGTGTGTCCACTGTGACATATCAGGGTTAATGTGTGTCGATGGTGACATATTATGGTTAAATTAGCACACTTATCAGACATTACAGGTGACGTCACAGTGGAGATACATGGACATACATTATGTTCACTGACGTCGTCTATAATGTGTGATCAATGTGACAATGTGTATATGAATGTCTACAGTGACATGATGTGTTCTCGGTTATTAATTGTCAATTAGCATTCGTAAGTGTACATAGTCTCACTTGCCATAAGACACATATACTACACATACCATAATCAAACCCTTGAACGTCCGTCATATGAGGCAGAAAATCTGTACAGCGAAGACGCCTCACGAAATATGGCCTGTGTGTGTCGAATTTTCTCGTGACATTTTGGCTGTAGCGGAACTGTCTGGACCGGTCTCTGGCTGCCATGATTAGAGCGTTAGCGAAATCCTATCATAGACCGCTACAAGTAAACACACGTTCTACATGAAATCGGCTAATGGATTATCCCTTGCAGACTGGTGTTGCGGACGTTCACATCATTCACATCCTCGACACCTTCCAAGTACACCCGTCACAACGCACAGACATCTCCACCCAGACATGTCACACTGTTCCTGTCAGCTAACCGATCTCCACAAGAGGCACAATATACGTAGCCACCACCTCGTATCTTCCGGGTCGGTTCTTCTGTCGCTGGTTTGTTTGTTTGATTTAAACGCCGACGTTTCGAATTTATTAAACTCGATGACCTCTTATGTTAGGTAAGTGGTACAGTGTATACATACATGACCAAGCGTTTAGCACTGCATGCGACCTGCAGAGTGTAAGAAAGTCACGAACGACTAAATTGACAGGGTTTACACTTGAAGCAGTCATCTTACTAATGACGACCGAACCAATGCATGCGAAACGAAATCGAAAGTAAGCTGTGAGAATTGCTGTCAGTGCCCAAAAGTTTATATTTTGAGACATGACCTCATCCAAGGACTTGTTACTTGTGCCTCAGTAGTGTAAAATACAGTTGAACGTATGACTCTGTGATGAACATAATATGCTTTTTACAGATATAACATTTTCTAACATTATATGCTGGCCTGATTGATAACACCGCTGATTTCATATAATGCAGTCTGGCTTTTGGAGAATGTCTCTTTGTTTTCGCAAGTATTACACGTCCATGTACTAGCTAATTGTGGTCATATCGGTGTGCAGGTCCAATGAAATAAGGCCAAATTATTAAAGTCACGTGACTGGTTATTTACCTCTCCAGTAACACTTGAGCTACCTCGCAGCGATGAGGTGGTTTTGTTGTTTAAGTGATTGCCCTTCTGTAGAATATTCCATTTAATATGTATTAAAGTGATTTATTTACCTATGTATTTGATTTGTGTACTCAAAAATATTTCATTATTTGGGTGGGTGGAAACTGGACAGGGCCCAGGGGAACCGACGACCATCCGCAGCTGGGCGTTACGGTAGGAACGTCCAGCTTAGCTACGGATAGAGCCTCCTGGGCGATGCGTCGCGCTGGCGTGTTAACTACATCGACCACAGAGGCCCCTGTATTAAGGACTACAGGATCTAGATTACATAATGCACCACACGAAAAGTTTTCTACCCAGTAATACAACAAATAAAAATAAAACGCATTCACGGACAACTGACGATTTACTTTCATTTTCGACCTATTCGGCACTCTAAGCACGTTCTTCACCTATACTGGAAAACTATGCAGCTCATGATCCCAAGGCTGGTGCAAGCTGTTGAAATACGAGACACTACAGATGTGCTGAGACGATGACACTTAAGCACTTAAGAGGAGACGGTCCACAGTCATGTAAAACTCACTAAACGTATTCATACAGACAATTGAACAGAAGTTACCACAAACAGCCGAGGTAAATTATCGGGCGTAGACCGCGTTGGAGATTGGCAATCAAGCATCAAGTTTACTTTGAATGAGCATCGGACTGTCATTATAGTCATTTATATTTTGAGACATGACGTATTCGACACCCTCGGCTTTTTAGTCTGGATAAGCCATACATGTATATCTATGAAACTTTCGGGAGCATAACTTGTTGGGAATTCCGAGATATGTAGGTTAGTGCGAAGTACGAAGCTGCAGGCCTGTACGTGTACAGCAACATAATGGCGACCAGCTCATGCAAAAGGCGGAATCCTGAAGAGTCGGAGCTGAGCTTCAGTAAAAAAGTCAGCCGGAATCTGCGTGACAACAGACCGATGTTTATCCGCTACCTGCGCTGTACGGAATGCCTGCCAAACGTCTGTGGAGTGATAGACGGATTTGATCGCGGTAAATACTAGTGAGAAGTAATATATGACGCATTTAGGCCTATTATAGTTTTGTAATATTACAATATCACAACCCATGTCACACGACGTAATCTGTAATGGTCACGTGATATATGCTGTAATTTAATTCATTTAGGCATAGACTGTGTAATTCTCCCAAGTGCCCAAATGTGTAACACTGCTGTTAGTGGTCTAGTTGTAACAAGTGATTGCCTTTCAAACATTAGGACTCACGAGGTGTGAGTTTAAAACGAGGGGAGAGTTCAAAACAGCCCTTCAACCGGGAATTTGTAAATTGCCGACGCCCTGACTTTTTTATGGAGCCTTTGTGACAATAATTAGCCTAAGCATCGACGACACCTCGAATTGCCGTTTGCTCAGGCTATAGTTTGTTGAAGACCACTTGTCTTCCACCAATATGGTCTGTATTTCTGCATGTCACAATTGGGAAAGTCTGTTAGTAACTTTGCCAAAGGTCGATGGTTTTCTACCCGAAGCACTCTGGTTTCCTCGCCCATAAAACTGACAGTCATCGCGGGAGTAAAAAATCTTGTTTTGTATAATGTTAAACAACGAGCATTAAAAAAATTAAGATAGGCCCATTAAGAAATGGAAAAACTAACACTGTACTGAATGCGGACACTCGAACTTTTTCATTGTTGTAAATGTTTCGTTAATTTCTATTTCCTGTTCCTGTAGGCAGGGGCGTCATTTTGTGTTATGTCCTGATGTCTTGGGTAGTGACACTAGAAAGGCTTTCACAAAGAAATGTGGCAGTCGCCTCTTCAGTAGTAAGACTCTCCCGAAGTACAAAACACGCTACTTTCATTATCTTCAGACCATTGCCTTGCAATCTTAAACAAGTGATAATTCTATTTAATTAACGTATTACAAGTTTTTAAGGCCAAAGCACTCCGTTCTTTTCATGTTTACAACCACGCCAAAGAGGATTTAGCGGAATTTTTGCGCAAAAATCCATAGCCGCAGATCAAAGGAAAGTTTTTATTTTTACCAATTATGTCTAAAATTATTGGCCTTCTAGAAAAGATGACGGGTATTTGTACTATTTATTGTCGGTCTTAATATAATTCTTATGTTTGAAAAGCTATAAGGTGACCTGCTTTATAAAGTTTACGAACATTATTATGGATTTTAAAGGATGCACCAACGAGGCTAATATTTTGTGAAAAGATATTTTGTGGGCTATTCCAAAATATTAGCAAACATTTTTTGAGATTTGCGCAGATTGACTCTTTGTCAAAAATCTCCTGTTCAGTCTGTAAAGCTAAAAAATAAAGAAGTAAATTATGAGCTAAAATATATATTTTGAAACATAATAAAACCCCAGGCCCCGGGGTCTCCAAGCGACAAGAATTGCAGTCATGAAACTTTGTACATTCTTTTTCGTTATTTTAGCTGAAATTTTTATTTCAATAACTTACCTAGAGTTTACGCTGTCACGCAAGATTTTGCAGTTTTTATGAAAGAAATAAAAATTTGCAAGTGGTCTTGATTTTGACTTAAGTCTAAGATTGTTTCGTGATACCCGGGGCCAGAGCATTAATAGCCAAGGGGGGTAATGTATAACGTTTCCTAACAACATCACGAAGAGTGTAAACCACTGCTAATCCAAAACAACCTGGTTAGGTCAAAAAATTTCACACCTATGTCAAAATTATGCACAGAATTCTTACCAATTTGTATGAAAAGTTATCTATGTGATGGTATGTTTTTAACGCTCAAGACACAGGTCTTTCGATTGAAAGAAAAATCGGCACATAATGATCACCAGTGAAAGTGCCTCATTATCGTTAGGGGGCCATTCAGGTACCCTCAAATAGGCCTAGTTTTCTGAAGGCAGGGAACATTCTCTGCCTTAACAGGCCGAATCCAAGCTCTGTAGGAAAGCATCACTCTCCGTTACACCGCCTCATTTGCCGAGTGCTATTTTGTTATGCGAGGACAACTATTATACAGAAAGAGTAGGCTATTACAGAGAATAACAGAAGAGTAGACCGCTTAAACCGAGCCTGGAATTGTTACAAATTGCCTATGGTCTGGGTCAGTTTTATCGCCATTGGGATTTGCTGCAAGATTTCCGTTGGAAATTAGTCAGATTCCTAAGTCTGACTTCAGCCTTTTTCCCTTGTTTGTTCATTGTCTTTCGTTTTTCAAGAAAACACGTGCAATTTGCAACTGCGTCGTAAAACAGTTCCCTGTTGCTTTTTCGTTAGCTCTTGTCATAAACACCAATAGCAGTGAAAATAATCTTGCATACTACCGGAAACAAGAAGCAACCTACATCTTACTGTTTTCAGCCTTTTCATCCAAAGTGCGGAGAGTTTTTAAGACGAAAGGAGATGAAGATGCCAACGAGGTGTTTCTGAAGACATTGGAGGAGAGCGAAGATAAGGGAAAGTGGAATACTTTCATCAACACTCTACAGTATCTAGGTCGGTGCTTGAAACCTCAAGTATTCAAATATAAACGAGTTTTATATATATCTGGCTAGTTCTTGTAATCCTTTAAAAGAAAAGACAACACCAGACCAATGTATATATGTATCGATCAAGTACCCCCAGAGGAAGTTTAAAAAACAAATGTTTCTATTTTTGTGATGTTGCACACAAAATGATGTGTAAAGCGCCCTCATGGTATCAACTGAAACCAATCTGACTCGAGTTATTTCTATTACTCGGGAGCGCAGCAATTTCCACTTACGTCAACCCTGTTTTGCTTTTTATCCATATAAGCGTGAGGTACAGGTGAAGCGGCATCATTTCAGCATCCCATGGCCAAGTAAGAATTCCAGATTAACAGTTGATTTTAAGAGTTGAAATTAAGAGTTGAGTTAGGACGTTTGTCAGAACTAAATTGCTGTGGCTATTTAAGTCTGTTTCCAACTCTCTTCGAGAAAACTAAAGTTAAATTATGTGTTGTCTTTTAAGTTCTATACATGGATAATTTCAGAATAGAAGTGTGCTATACACCCCGTTTGCTGTCTAAACATACACCATCCTCCCATACAGTACTGTTTCCCTCATGTTAATCACAAATTATCTATATCTCACTCCATTCCAGTATGGTACTACTTTCCTCATATCACTGATTCCTTGATAGTTCTCATTGGTCCTTTTGTTTTACCCTTCAGATACTCTCTAAAGGTCTCTGATTGGTATCCACATGGTATTCTAAATTTAGTCTCTAAACCTC